>NW_020172669.1:684935-703362 GCF_003031525.2 Neophocaena asiaeorientalis asiaeorientalis | reverse complement strand
CCACTGATAATAAAAACTTATAGAATAAAACCCCTTTCTCTAGGAAGAAGTCGCTTCTTTCTAGAATGTCTGAGTTGACAAGCAGAATGTAAGCTGGGGATCGGCACCTATGTGACCTCTTGGGCCAGGCACTCTTAGGCAGAGAACAAGCCTGCACAACTTTGTAATGGATCAGATTCCCACAAAGGCTCGCTTACCCACAAAATACAGCCATATTTTTTATTTTGGTATCTTGGCACACTCAGTTCTCTCTGCCAAGAATGACCTTTCTCCTCTTCTCAACCTTAAGCTTCTATTTATTAATCAAGCCTCTGCTCAAGTATCCTCTCCTTTGTGAAGACTCCCTGATCTCCAGGCAGCTAAACAGCTTCTTATTCCTTTGGAGTCCCACGGTGCTGTGCTTAGACTTCTACTCTAGCAATTTTACACTGTTTTTGATCAAAGTTCCGTCTGCCTTGCTGGATCTCAAGCTCCTCAAGGAAAGGTGCCATGGCTAACACAACCTTGTATCTTATCCTGGCCCCCCAATCTCACTCCCCCAATCTCACCACTACTTGAACCACACAGGGCCTGGCACACTGTAGGCACTCAGCATATAAGGAACGTTGAACAAATATGGAACAAAGTGAGGAATACTTGGTGCCAAGTAATAGGATACAGAAAAAGGAGAATTCCAAAATAAGAATCCAGTTTCCCAAAGCACCGAGCTGATCTCCCTGTGCTATGTGGCTGTCTCCCACTAGCTATCTATTTTACATTTGGTAGTATATATAAGTCCATGCCACTCTCTCACTTCGTCCCAGCTTACCCTTCCCCCTCCCCGTGTCCTCAAGTCCAGGTGGGTTAGGGAGGGTGGGAGGGACATGCAAGAGAGAGGAGATATGGGGATATATGTATATGTATAGCTGATTCACTTTGTTATATAAAGAAAAACTAACACACCATTGTAAAGCAATCATACTCCAATAAAGATGTTAAAAAAAAAAAGAATCCAGTTTCCCAATAGAGCCTTGAAAAATCTCTGATGCATCAAGCTGATTCCTCTGCTGGCTGATGAAGTCAAATTCTCACAAGCCACAGAAGTGGCCATTTCAGTCAGCACTGAACAATTTCTTCAGTTTGGCTTTTGGGCAAGCTCTCTGCTTCTACCTATAGCACTATTTCGTGACATTCAGAGCCTAATTGCCATATTCCCTCTTGGCCCATAGTTAATGAACACATTTCCTTCCCTAATAGTGGAGCCACTCTGCAGGCCTTATAATGGTTGGGAATGTTTCACGGTGGTGCTTTCTGGAGATAGCTTCTGGAGGTCACCTTGAGGATGACCTCGTTTCCTGCCATATTCTAAACTCATTGCTGTGGAGGTAGAATCAGTCCTGAGGAGCTCAAGATCTCTGGAAGGCTGGACATGGAAGAAACATAACTGGCCTCCCTGGTCTCCAGCCCCTTCTTTCCAGGTCCATTGTCCATTCACAGTTAACAAATGGATATAGGGATAACAACTCTACCTACTCATGATGGTCAAGTTAGCTTTTCCAGTATGTTAATCCCTTCCTTCACCTGCTGTTCTATTGACATGAGAAACCCCAAATCACCAGGTGGCAGCCATAGCTTTAAGTTTATTAGGAATCTTACAGTGTCCCCTGGTAGATGTAGCCACCTTCTAGAAACCAGGCCACCTAGAACCATAGAACTTAAAGTTTTCAAGTGGGTCATTGGAAATGATGGTGAGTGGGGCCACTCCTTCTTCCACCCATTTCCCCCATATCTATGTAGTCTACCTGTTGGAGATGGAGCACCATATAATGACGATTCGTTCAAGACATAGACTGCTTCATTAAAGGACAGAATCTCCAAATCATAGGCATCATATCTAAGATGTTGCCTTATCTGAGCCTTCAAGAGACTATGCTAGTACTCTTTTAGGCTGGCAGCTTCTGGGTAATGTGACATATGATAGAACCAGTGGATTGCATAGTGACACACCCATTGTCATTCCTCCTTTGCCATGAAGTGAATTCGTTAATGCAAAGTAGTAATATGCAGGACCTCATGTTGGAAAATCAGACTTTCTCTGAGAACTCAAACAGTAGAGTTGTCTGATGCACTGCAGGCAAGAAAGGTAAGTCCTTACTCAGGATAAAATTAAATCTACAGGGCAGGATGGAATCAACTTGCCACTAAATGTCTGGTTTGTCTCTTCAAGGGCAAGTACCATATTGAAGTTTTAGCATTGGCCTCTGGTACTGAAAGATCAGAAAGATACTCAAGATACCAAGTGGTAGTAGCTAATAAGTCTTGGTAAGAGAGAGCCCATATTGTTGGTCCAATATGTAGTTTCTATCTCTGATATCATGATTACTCCATTCATAGGTGCATTGTGCAAGTGCTGGTATTCCAAAAACAGAGGCTGGCTGACATCTACTGAGAAAGTCATTCTGTTGACTTGTTTAATGCTTCTTTTTCAGTAGATGTTCTCTCATGAGCCTTACTGTGAGACATAGAGATCCTCACACTGTGTGCACGCCTTTAGGTCCATCCACATGCCTCTCCTTTTGCCTTGACCTTCCAAACTTGCTTCTCCCAACAACTTGACCAACCAGTCAAACTATTCACCATTGCCCAGAAGTCCATATATATGCTTATTTATGTCTCCACCCAAAGTGGATGATTGATCAGCTCTGCAACTTGAAGCATTTTTCCTTACTACTGTATTTCAGAGTTGCCTCAGACTGGGCCTGTAGTGCAGCTGTCATTCATTATTTGTTCACATCAACACAGGAACCAGACTCAGGCTTTTTCCTCCTCTGTCAACCAGTCATAGAGAAGGCCTTATGAGGCCACAGATGTGAGCTGAAAGAGAGGCCTTATTGCAACAACAGGGACTGGGGCACTGGTTCAAGTAACTTACTCATTCCCTCTGGACATACTCAGATCTAATTCCAAATACACTACTTCTATCATACCATGGATTGCTGCTGTGACGGCCCAATCTTATGGGTCTGACAGAACCCGGTTCACGAGGGAAGTTCTGGTTGCATAGTCGATTCATGTCCCACGGACAGACACTCATTCATTCTCTACCAGAACCAAATAGCAAATATGCAGTTTCTTTCTAAATGGTATATATTTCTCTGTGGTAGACAGGGTGGACTTACTTCAGAACCCTAGGGGTTTGTGCTTCACCTTTACTGTTCAGGTTCACCAGAGACTCTATATGGCATCTTCATCTACCACAAATATCTCTAGCACCATGGAATCTGCCAGAAGGTTTATCCCAAGAGACAGTGCCACTTGTACTATAGCCAGACCTTCCTCAATGCCTTTTCTTGCTTTTAGTCCCACTTAACATGTCAAAGTCATCTCATAGATGGGTCAGGCCAGTATTCCCAATTACAGTATATGTAGTCTCCAAAATCCAAACAGACCTACCAAGCACTGTGGTACCTTCTCAGTAGTAAGAGATGCAAGGTACAATAACATGTCCTTTTCAAGGAAGAGGCATGCCTGCGTGGTCCAGATAACTTGATCCTTTAAAAATTCACCAAAATGACAAGTCCCTGTGTCCTTATGAGATTTATCTACCACCCTCTGGAGTTTATGAATCCAAAATATTTGCTACTTCCTCTTTATCAGAGCCAAGTAAATTGATATTATCAATATAGTGGACTAGCATGAGATCCTACAGAATTTCCAGACTATCAAATTCTTTTGGGAATATTCTGACAAAGAGCAGGAGAGTTAAAATAGACCTGCACGAAGACCATTAATATAGGCCACTATCTATCCAGGTGAATGTGAATAACTTCTCATCCTTCTTTCTGATGAATATTCAAACAAATCCTTTAGCTATATCAAAGTCACATACCAAATACCAGAGGATATATTAATGATCCATTACAGTAAGAACACCATATCTAGTACAGAAGCACTACTAGGGGCTATTTTGTGTTAAGTTTATGTTAGTTTATCCTCATCTGCCAAGATCCATATGATTTTTGCAGGGTGAATTATATGGGATCATAATATGGATTACCACTCCTGCAGGGTTTTGTGTGGACATAGCTTTTCAAATAAGTTGAGTAAATACCTAGGAGCATGATTGCTGGGTCATATGGTGAGATTTTGTTTAGTTTTGTAAGAAACTGCCAAATGTCTTCAAAAGAGGCTGTATCATTTTTCATTCTCATACTTAATGAATGAGAGTTCCTTATATGTGGAACCTAAAAAGGAAAAATTCAGAGAAATTGAGAATAGAGTGGTGGTTACCAGGGGTTGGGAGTGGGGGAAACAAGGAGATATTGCTCAAAGGGTACAGACTCCCAGTTATAAGATTAACAACGTAGTGACTATAGCTAATAATACTGTATCATATATATCATATAGTCGGAAGGAGACAGTGAAAATATCTTACAATGTGATAAAGCTAAAACTGAGTTATATCCTTGGAACCTTGTGTGAGCACAGAAGAAGAGCATTTGAATTTTCAGAGGGACAGAAGTGTCATGGAGGATTCCATGGATGAAGTGGCTTTTGAACTGGATTCATTTTACCCTTCCTTTTCCTAACTGCTGGAGATAAAACAGTGAGCAACACAAACACAACCACTGCTCTCTTGGGGCTTATATTCTAGTTAGGTGTGACTCAAATAAGCATAACTAAAAATTTTTTAGTTGCCTTTAATTATGAGAGAGGAAGGGATGGTGAAAACAAGGGAAACATTGCAAAGGCACAGAGATGTAAATGCACATCATGTGTCTGGGGACTCAGAGCCCATCAAGTGTGGCCCCAATATAAGCAGGGTTGGGACTCAGGTAAACTGAGTGAAGCATCTAGGGCACAAAAAATTTAAGGAAGCACTCACTCTTAGGTTCATACCTTAGGCACCTCACTCTAGTCCCAGCTTTGAGCACAGGGTTTGTAATGGGGAGCTGGAAGAATTTAGATCAAGACACCAGACTGGGGCCATATTGTGAAAAGTCTTGCAAGCTTTACTAAGAAATTGGAGCTTCAGCTTTAGGTAATGGGAAATCATATTTATGCTTTAGAAAGGTCATTTTACAAACTGTGGGAAAAGGAGTAGGGTCAGTATATGACAGGAATCAGATGGCCATTGAAAAGACAATTGCTTTTCTCTGTATGTGACACTCATGGCTATTTTTGAGGGCTGAGGGGAAGGAAGGAGACAGCGCAGAGGAAGGCATTCAAGAACTGAAATGAGTGAACTCCAGGAGGGCGGGGACAGTTATCAATACTATTTCATTCTCAGTTGTAGACCCCAGTACCTTTGACAGTGCCTGGAGCATAGGAATAGTTTAATAACTATTTGTGAATGAATACATGAGTAAATGGAAAATATAGGAGCAAGATCCCTCAGGATCTTGGAGAGAAGAGATTTTCAGGGTAGGAATTTGTCTTATAAAGGAGAGGGACACCCCTTTCTTGGGAGGAGAGGCTAACACAAAGGTGATAACTCTCTGCCAGGAGACTGCACTGTGAAGACAAATGTAATGCCAGTGATCTTCTTAGGGGATGTAGCAATAGTAAGACTGAGGACTAGAAGACAGTGAAGCAAGATATGCATGGCCTTGGGTCAGTGGTAGGGTAACTTGAGTGACAAAGTCTCCAAGGGTTTTCCATGGGCCAGGGAAGCTCCCAAGCTATTGAATTGTTGTGATTTTCACAGACTCTAAAGAAGCTGTATATAAAAATCAATATATCCAATCCTCTCTCTTTCACACACACACACAAGAGAACCGCAGTCAACTTACAATGGTCGGGAATGCTTTTCCCTGAGGATTATTTATGCCAAGTTTGAAGAAAGGCAGTTGAGTAGTGAAACTCAAAAAGTTTCTCATTCTACCCAGGGAAAAATAATCAAACACCTAACGAGCTACAATGGAACTGACAATTTAAAAAGAACATTTTTATGGGAAGAAGAAACAAGATGGTTCACCTGGTATTCCCAACAGATACATTGTTATGTAAAGTCTGCAAGGGTACTCAGATATTCTGGAATGAAACAACACTGGAAAGACCAAATGTTAGACTAAGGAGATGGTCTTTGGATGGCATAGTCATACCAAGCTGTTAAGAGGTTGTTGAGGTCATTTGGGAGACACCCTCAGCCTTTCAAGAGCATTTCAGGGCTAAGGCAAGCTCCTCTTGCCGTTTATAACTGTCCTACATTGGACAGTTGGAGTCCAAAGTTGATCATTTATGAGTCATTTTATAGACTGTGTCCAAAATACACCACTCAACAAGATGTTAATAGATATGCCATGAAAAAGAGATTCTCTGGTCTAGCCAGTGTGGAAAATACTAGGCTATATACAATTAATCTGTATGCTTTATTGCAGTATGTTTCAAAACCTTTAATATAGTAAATGGATACTATATCCAAGAAGGAGATAAAGTTTGCTGTTTCCCCAGTTATTTAACCCAGAATACCTGACTAGGGTTTTACAGACTATCATTTGGGAAACATTGTTCTAAAGCATCATTCCTGGAAGGCTATTGTTAAAATGCAAATAGAACACTTAGGGGAAAGTAATACATTAACTATTAGCACCCACTTTCATATTTGATGACAACATGTTCCTGGAGGGATAGAGTATCAGAAATATACGTTGTTCTCAGGAAGCTCACAGTCTATTGGTGACAGAGAAGAAAGAATGAAATACACAATAAATACTATGGTAAGGAATTACATATGCTATAAGATGGTGGTGTCTTGGAAGAGGGTGGTGGCGGTGAAAAGGGAAAGAAATTGACAGATTTGGGAACTATTTTAGAGGTAAGATCAATAGAACTTAGTAATCGATTGAAGAATGTAGGGTGAAGAAAAGGTGAAAGTGAAAAAATGACCCTAAGGGGTTTGATTTTGCAACCACATGGGTGACGATGCCAATCACTGTGACAGAGAGTGGAAAGGGGAGACGGTTGTGGGAAGACAATGAGTTTAACCTGTGGGAATTCTAAAGGCATTTATTTTCAGGATCACCCTACATGGCTGTTATCACTCTCTCTGCTCTGCTACATGGTAATATGAACCAGTTCTCATGAGAGATGTCACATTAAAGATTCTGTCTAAGTCATTTATCCTCTTACTTATTTCTATGGTAGCTTAATTGATTAACTGAAATACCAGACATGGCCTACAGCAGTTAGGACTTCACAGACAAAACAGAGCTATTCACAGAATAACGTTGTTTCTGATCAAATATAGGAGATAACCAGATTAATGGATTAAAATTAACATTTATAAAACGTTTCACATTAAATGGGTGAAAATACAGCAAATTGTATGTAGCTTTTTAAAAATTTCTATTTACTCAATCAAGCAATATTTACTGTGTGTCCAGTAACTGCCAAGTTCAATACTGAATTACACAAAGATGAATCAGTCAAAGTTCTTTCTATTGAATTGTTCAGAGTCTTGGAGTAGATGGGTGTCACAGACATGTAAAATTAAATGAAATAAAGTTTTAGAGGTTTTGTGATAAAAGGCCATAATGGACTTAGTAAGGGAACAATGGTGGAAATATGCCATTCTAGTTGAGGATGGGCAAAGAACTTGACACAAACTCATTCTTGCACAATAGAAAAGATGTTTTCCAAGTGGACAAAATAGTGAGATGGAACACAAGAATGACATTCCAGAAAAAAAGAACATTATTGCAAAGACATAGATGATTAAAATATGTCTTGCAGGTAATAAGAAGCAATTTAAGGATTTTAAGCAAAGAAGTAATAAGTCAGATTTATGATTTATAACGATAACCCTGGCAATTATATGGAGGGCAAATCAGACAGAACAAGGCTCTTCCTGAGGGCCCTGAGGGCAAGAAAGCAATTAAAAGCTTCTGAAAGAGTTCAAATAGGAGATAATGGAGCAGTATCTGTGGGGATGGAGAGGAGATAGATCAAAGAGATGTCAAAAAGGTAGAACTTACTGACTTTCTGCATGTGCTATGGACATCAAGAATGGAGTCTAAACTTAATTCTCTTATTTTTTTCTACATGAACAACTTAATTGATAGTACTTCTTTCAGTAAGATGGGAAGATTGGCAGGGGGAAGTTTGGGGTGGAAGATGATGATTTTAGTTTTAACATGAATGTGAAGTATCAGAGAGATGTGAAGATACTCGTTACACATTTAGATATATGAGCCTGGATTCAGATGAAAGGTCTAGCTGGAAATATATTTAAGAGTTGACAATGTGTATGTGGTATTTGATTAAGAGGAATGGAAGGACTTCTGCTTCCTAGTAGGGTGGACAAGCACCCTTGTCAAAAACACTACATTTTAAAAAATGGATAAAACACTAACACACACATACAAATGAATAAAGACAAAGAAAGTATGATGAACATAATGAAACGTGACCTCTTTGTCATGCATAGAACAACTCCAACCAAAAATGGCAGGATTCATTTGCTTTTCATGGGTATAGGGAGCATTTAACAAAATTGATCATATGTTTCACAACACAGAAAGCCTCAACACGCTTATAAAGACTGAAATCATTCAAAACATCTTCTTGACTTCAATGGAAGTAGCCTAGAAACCAACAGTAAAACAATAAATAAAATATATTTTACATTATTAAATAATCAAAGGATCAAAGATAAAATCACAAGTAAAAGTAGAAAATATTTCAAAGTGAAATAGAATAAATACAATGAATATGTCAAAATTTGTGGTAAGCAGCTTTAACAGACATTAGTAGAATATGTGTATGTATATATATATATATATATTCTCATATTACAAATGAGGAAACACTGAAAATCAATTTTTAAGTTTACATTTATGTCAAAATTTGTGGTAAGCAGCTTTAACAGACATTAGTAGAATATGTGTATGTATATATATATATATATATTCTCATATTACAATCGAGGAAACACTGAAAATCAATTTTTAAGTTTACATTTTAAGAAGTTAGAAAAATAATGGTAAAGTTTAACGTTAGACTATTATAAGGAAGAAAATAAGAAATATCTGGTTATAAATCAATTTAATTTTAAAAATATAAAATAGAGAAAAATGAAAGGGACAAAACTGTGTTCTTTGAAAAGCTGAATAAAATTGATAAAATGTCTAGTAAGACTGGTTAAGAAAAAGAGAAAACAGAAATTACTAATATCAGAAAAAAGGCATATTGCAAGAGATCCTAAAGATATTTAAAACTAATGAGGTTATTGTGAACAAATGTATGCAATTAAATTTAAAATTTAGAGAAAAAAAGCAAATTGCTTGAAAATATGATTTACCGAAGCTGAAAAAATAATGCACAGGAAATCTGAATAATCCAATATCTGTAAAGAAATTTACTCTATTACTTAAAACTTTCCCATAACAAAACCCCAGACCCAGCATTTAAGAAAGAAATAGCATTAATTTTGCAAAATTCATACACATAACTAAATAAGAAGAAAGACATCTCAGATATTTTTTAAGAAACCAACAAAACTCTGATTCCAAAATCTGATCAGGACATTGAAAGAAAGACAAATCTCTCTCATGAATATAGATGTTAAAAAAAAAAACCCTTACTAAACCTTTAACATTTCAAATCTAGCAATAAATAAAACAATAGAATATATCACAATCAGGTGATCTTCATTCTGGGTATCCAAGGGTGGTTTATCATTCAAAAATCATTCAATGTAGTTCATCACATTACCAAAGGTAAAAAGAGAAAAATCAGAACCATATTAATAGAGGCAGAAATGGTATTTGACAAAATTTAAAACATGCTCGTGGTAAACGTTTATAGCAAAATAGGAATGACAGGCAACTTGCTCATTCTAAGAAAAAACATTTCAAAAAGACTTCAGCAAACATTACATTCAATGGCAAAAATGAAATATTTTACCATCACTATTAAAAAAAAACACCAGGGATGACTTCTATTATCACCTTTAATCAAGTTTGTACTGCAGGTCCAAACTAGTACAATAAAACGAGAAAAAGAAATTAAAGTCATAAGGATGAGAAAGGTTGAAATAAAATTTTCATTATTTACACACGAGATTGGATACTTAATGAAACCAAGGAATTTATGAACATACTCTTAAAATTAAGTGAATTTAGCAAGTCAGGATACAAAAATCAATTTTATTTATTTCAGCAACAAACATTTAAATTAAAAAGGAAATTTTATCATCCTGAACAACATGGATACTCCTTCCAGCAATCTTCCTGTGCCATTTGTTCACTTCACACAGGTGCCATCACACACAGCTGCTACCTGAGAGGAGTGCACCTTGGCCATCCTATTTCATCCTATTTTCATGCCACCCACCACAATTTTTCTTCTAAATTTACTTCCCCCACCTCAAGTTCGTTTGACAGATGTGTATACCCACCTCCTGCTTTAATTTTCTTCTTGGTATTTATTACTATCTGATTTACTTGTTTGTTTATAATGTCCCCACCATTAAAATAAAGTCTCCATTATAATACATACAAATGTAATATAAAATAAGTATATAAATATATTATATATAAGTATATTATATTGTAAATATATAAATATATATTATCAATAAATATAAAATATAATATAAAAAATTGAAAAGGAAATTTAATGACATTGTGATACAGTTCTGTGTCCACTTAGCTAGGTTCTAGTCTCCAATTATTCAAATATTAATCTATATGTTGCTGTGAATGTATTTTGTAGATATGATATATAGTTGACTCGAAGCCAAAAGAGATTATCCTAAATATGGGTGGTCCCGATTGAGTTTGTTGAAAGGCCGTAAGAGCAGAGAGAGAGAGAGAATAGCTTATGTGAAATGGGGACAAGTCTGAAATCCACTGGGCAGATTAAATACATTTAAACTGGTTCCATTCCTCTGATGAAACCTTGACTGATACAGACTTTTCTTACAATGGTATAAGAAATCAAAGGCCTAGATACAGATATGAAAATGTGAAAGACTTTTATACTGAATATTAAAATCACATTTTGAGAAAACATTTAAAGACATAAGTAAATGGATATATTATGGATCAGAAGACTATTGTTAGGATATAAATTCTCCCCTAATTATAATAATATATAGATTCAACACAATCCCAATGAAAATCCCAGTATGTTTTTGGAAAATATACTAGGCAATCCTGAAATTCATAAGGAAATGCAGAGGGTCAAAAATAATTGAGATTTTGAAGAAGATGAGGAAAGAGGAGGAAGTAACTACCAGATAAGAATACTTATTATAAAAAGACAGCAATCCAAGAGCTGTAGTATTGGCAAAAGGTTAAACAAACTAATTATTGGAACAAAATCTAAAGTCCAGAATCAGACACATATGTATATGATGATCTGATTTATGACAAGAAGAAACTGCAGTACTTTGAAGAAAAGATGGTATGTTTAATAAATAGTTCTGAGTCAAGTGAATATCCATATGGAAAAAAATCACCTTTGGAGAGACTTCCAGAATGGTAGTTTAAGGAACACAGTGGACACTATCCTCAGCAAAACAACCTTTTACCTACAGAAAACTATTTTTAAAAACATTTAAACATTTAGAATGTAGAATGGGGATATATGTATATGTATAGCTGATTCAATTTGTTGTGCTTTACAACACACCATTGTAAAGCAATTATACTCCAATAAAGATGTTAAAAAAAAGAATAAAGAAAATCACAAAAGACCATAACCCTCACTCTACAAATGAGAACAAGCTGGATAACATACAAAAGTATAGTGTTTTTCTAATCCCATCAGAGATTTGAGGCTGCAAAGGATTAGAAGAAAAAGAACTATTTTTGCAGAAAATGATAAGCCATTCCTGAGAGATTCATGGTCATTTTATCCCTAGAAGAATCCCATGGATAGTGGTAAGGAGAGACCAGCCAAACTTCTTAAAGAAACATTAAATGTCCCATGTTGTCTGGTGTGACATTTTAGATTCCCAAGGAATCTCATTCAATTAGTTAATTTTTACCAACCTACAAACTACTTCACAAAGCCTTCACTAAATGCATGGGAGTAACACACTAAAATCTAAAACTGACAGAGATATCCCACATCAAGTTGTGTTGTGCATGAAAACTGTTTTTCTGTACATTCATAACAGAAAAACTGTTATGAATCACTGCAGGTCTTCTATGAATCTAAGTCAGAGGCTGATGAAAGCCAGCAGTGGGTCAGGGTAGTTGAAAGACATCTCTCTGCAACAATCCAAATCTTCAACTTATACAAGGTAGCAGCTAAAGTAGTCCTTTGAAAATGGGGATGGGGGGGGGAGGACGTAAGACATCAGTATAAAGTGGTATCTCCTGAAGCACAGAAACCCAGAGGGGAGACAGGATTGGACTAATCAGAGGACCAAATAGCTGACATCCAAGCTCTGAAACAGAGAGAAATCCTCCATAGTTCTTGAAGTGAGCAGCAGGCTGTAGAGCACAAAGCAATCTTCACAGTCCCCTCTGTGCTTAGATCCTAAACTCTGATATAGGGGCATCTTAAGTATACATTGCTAAGTGAAAGAAGCCAATCTTAAAAGGCTACATACATACTGTATGACTCCAACTATGTATATGACATTCTGAAAGGCAAAACTATGGAGGCAATAAGAAGATCAGTGCTTGACAGGAGTTCTGGGGGAGGAAGGAAGGGATGAATTAGCACAGCGTTATAACAGGAGTTTTAGGGCAATAAAACTATTCCTCTGTATGATACTGTATTGACGAATACACTTATAATGTCAACACTAAGAGTAAACCATGGATTTTATTTAATAATAATGTATCAATATTGTCTCATCCTTTGTAACAAGTGTACCACAGTGATGCAAGATATTAAATATAGGGGAAGTTGGGGGTATTGAGGAGTATATGTAATCTATGTACTTTTCCTCACTTTTTCTTGTAAACTTAAACTGAAAAAAAACCACATAAAGCCTATCAATTAAGCAAAAACATAAAAATGCAGTGAAAGCAGTAGTGGGAAATTGAGAGCTGTATAATGCACAATAAAAAAGATGAAAAAATTCAAATAAACAGCCTTACCTTCCACCTTCAGACACTGGAAAAAGAAAGGTAAATCAAACTCAAAGTAAATAGAAGGAAAGGATAAATAAGGATTAGAGCAGAAATTAATCATAAATAGAAAAAAATGGAGAAAAATAAAACCACCCAAAGTTGGTTCTTTGTAAAGATCAACAAAATCAACAAACATTTAGCTAGGATGACCAAGAAAAAAGACTCAAATTACTAAAGCAAAGAATAAGAGAGGCACTATTACTACCAACCTTATAGAAATAAAAAAGGATTATAAAAGAACAGTATGAACAACAAATTAGATAAGACAAAATAGACAAATGCCTCAAAAGACACAAACTATTGAAAATGACTGAAGAAGAAATAGAAAATATGTGTAGAGAAGTAGGGAGATTGAATCAGTCATCAATAACTTGTCATAAATAAAAGCCCAAGACTGAATGGCTTCACTGGTAAGTGCCATAAAATTTCTTTAAAGTGAAAAAAAATCTTTTTAAAGAATTAGCACCAATCCTTCTCAAAATCTTCTAAAAAATAGAAGATAATCACTTCTTTTCAATTAATACTGAGACCAATATTTCACTGATACTATTAAAATCATAAAAACACATTAGACTACAGCCCAATATCATTTATGATATATACACTAATACCAGATTCTCAACAAAATACCAGCAGAGTGAATCCAGAAACATATAAAGAAATGAGTATGCAACATGACTAAGTTGAATTTATCCTAGAAATGCAAGTTTAGTTCAGATTCCAAAAGTTAATCAATGTAATATAGCACATTTACAGAATAAAAGACAAAAAATCTCAGATATCTCAACAGATGAACAAAAAGCATGTGACAAAATACCACACTCATTCATGATAACAACATTCAAAAAACTACAAAGAGAAAGGAACTTCTTCAAGCTGATAAAGGGCATCTATGAAAAAACCCAGCTAATGCCATACTTAATGGTGAAAGATTATAAATTTTCACCCTAGGATCAGGAACAAGACAGGATTTTCATCCTCACCACATCTACACAACACCAAACTGGAGGGACAAGCTAGGGCAACTAGACAAGAAAATGAAATAAAATGTATCCAGATAGGAAAGTAAGAAGTAAAGTTATCTCTATATGTAGATAATATTATATTATATATAGAAGGTTTTAAGTAATCTACACAAAAATAATCTATTAAAGCTAATAAATGAATTGAGCCTGTTCATAAGAGAAAAGATGAATACACAAATATCACATGTATTTCTATACACTAGAACCATCTGAAAATTAAATTAAGAATTCAATTCCATTTACAATAGTGCCAAAAGGAAGAAAATATATAGGAATAAATTTTAACAAAGAAGTGCAAGATGTATACATTGTAAACTAGAAAATATTGCCAAAAGAAATTAAAGGTCTCAATAAATGGAAATATGTTCCACATTCATGACTAGGAAGACATAATGTTAATATCAATGCAGATTCAACACAATCCTTGTCAAAATTCCAACAGTCTGATTTTCAGAATTTTACCATCTCATCATAAAATTTAAATGGAAATGAAAGCCAAAACAATCTTTATTTTAATTTATTTTTTTACACAGCAGATTCTTATTAGTTATCCATTTTATACCAAAACAATTTTGACAAAGTAGAAATAAGTTGGACAACTCACAATTCCCATTTTCAAAACATACTATAAAGTTACAATACCCAAAAGAGTGTGGTTCTTATATAAAGATAGATATATTGATCAATAGGATAAAATTGAGTCCAGAAATAAACTCTACCTCCATGGTCAATTGATTTTGACAAGGATACCAAGACAAGATAATGGGCATAGAATATTCTCTTCAACAAATGCTGTTCAGATAACCAAATATCCACATGCAAAAGAATGAAGTTAGACCCTTACCTCACATCATACACAAACATTAACTCAAAATGGATCATATACATAAACATAAGAGTTAAAACTATAACTCTTAGAAGAAAATCTTCATGATTTTGGTGTTAGCAGATGGTTTCTTTAATATGAAACTAAAGCACAAATGACAAAAGATAAAACAGACAAATCAGATTTCAACAACAAAACAATACTCAACAAATTGGGTATAGAAGGAAAATACCTCAACACAATAAAAACCATATATGACAAACCCACAGCTAATATTATACTCAATGGTAAAAGTTTGAAATCTTTTCCTCTAAGATCAGGAACAAGACCAGGGTGCCCACTCTCATCATTCTTATTCAACATAGTACTGGAAGTCCCAGCTAAAGCAATCAGGCAAGATCAAGAAATAAAAGGCATCCAAACTGGGAAAAAAAGATGTAAAATTATCTTTATTTGCAGATGATTTTATCTTTTTTTTCATTGCTGATTTTTTAAAAATACAGCAAGTTCTTATTAGTCATCAATTTTATACACATCACTGTATACATGTAAATCCCAATCACCCAATTCATCACAACCCCACCCCCACCCCCGCTGCTTTCCCCCCTTAGTATCCATACGTTTGTTCTCTACTTCTGTGTCTCAATTTCTGCTCTGACAACCGGTTCATCTGTACCATTTTTCTAGGTTCCACATATATGCGTTAATATACGATATTTGTTTTTCTCTTTCTGACTTACTTCACTCCGTATGACAGTCTCTAGCTCCATCCATGTCTCAACAAATGACCCAATTTTGTTCCTTTTTATGGCTGAGTAATATTCCATTGTATATATGTACCACATCTTCTTTATCCATTTGTCTCTCAATGGGCATTTAGGTTGCTTCCATGACCTAGCTATTATAAATAGTGCTGCAGTGAACACTGCAGTGCATGTGTCTTTTTGAATTATGGTTTTCTCTGGGTATATGCCCACTGGTGGGATTGCTGAGTCATATGGTAATTCTATTTTTACTTTTTTAAGGAACTTCCATACTGTTCTCCATAGTGGCTGTATCAATTTACATTCCCACCAACAGTGCAAGAGGGTTCCCTTTTCTCCACACCCTCTCCAGCATTTGTTATTTGTAGATTTTCTGATGATGCCCATTCTAACTGGTGTGAGGTGATACCTCATTGTAGTTTTGATTTGCACTTCTCTAATGCTTAGTGATGTTGAGCAGCTTTTCATGTGCTTCTTGGCCATCTGTATGTCTTCTTTGGAGCAATGTCTACTTAGGTCTTCTGCCCATTTTTGGACTGGGTTGTTTGCTTTTTTAATATTGAGCTGCATGAGCTGTTTATATATTTTGGAGATTAATCCTTTGTCCGTTGATTCGTTTGCAAATATTTTCTCCCATTCTGAGGGTTGTCTTTTCGTCTTGTTTATGGTTTCCTTTGTTGTGCAAAAGCTTTTAAGTTTCATTAGGTCCCATTTGTTTATTTTTGTTTTTATTTCCATTACTCTAGGAGGTGGGTCAAAAAAGATCTTGCTGTGATTTATGTCAAAGAGTGTTCTTCCTATGTTTTCCTCTAAGAGTTTTATAGTGTCCGGTCTTACATTTAGGTCTCTAATCCATTTTGAGTTTATTTTTGTGTATGGTATTAGGGGGTGTTCTAATTTCATTCTTTAACATGTAGCTGTCCAGTTTTCCCAGCACCACTTATTGGATATTATCTCATATATAGAAAATCCTGAAGACTCCACCAAAAAAAACTGTTGGAACTGATCAACGAATTCAGTAAAGTTGCAGGATATGAAATCAACATATGGAAATCAGTTGTGTTTCTATATGCTAACAGTAAAATAACTGAAAAGAAATTAAGAATATCTCATTCACAGTAGCATCAAAAACAATAAACTATTTAGGCAAAAATTTAACCAAGGAAGTGAAAGATCTGTACACCGAAAACTACAAGACTTTGATGAAAGTAATTGAAGACACAAACAAATGGAAAGTTATCCCGTGTTCTTGAATTGCAAGAATTAATATTGCTAAAATGTCCATACTACCTAAAGCAATCTATAGACTCAGAGCAATTCTTATCAAAATTCCAGTGGCATTTTTCACAGGAATAGAAAAAAAATCCCCAAATTTGTATGGAACCACAAAATACCCCAAATAGCCAGAACAATTCTGAAAGAAAGAAAAGGAACAAAGCTGGAAGCATCATACTTCTTGATTTCACACTATATTACAAAGCTAAAGTAATCAAAACAGTATATTACTGGTGTAGACCACTGGAACAGAGTAGAAAGCCCAAAATAAGCCCCTGCATATATGGTCAACTAATATTTGATGAGAAGGCCAAAAATACAGTTGACTCTTGAACAACATGGGGGTTAGGGGCACCAACCCCCACACAGTCAAAAATCTGTATATAATTTTACAGTCAGCCCTCTCTATCCATGTTTCCAAATCTGAGTATTAAACTAACCACAGATCATGTAGTCCTGCAATATGAATTTATTGAAAAATTCTGCCCATAAGTGGACCCATGCAATTCTAACACGTGTTGTTCAGGGGTCAACTGTACACAGTGGGGAAAGGATAGTCTCTTCAAAAATATTGTATTGGGAAAACTGGATAAACACAAGCAAAAGAACGAAATTGGATGCCTATCTTATGGCACTCACAAAAACTTACTCAAAATAGATTAAAGACAAATGTAAAACCCAAAACTGTGAAACTACTAGAAGAAAACAGCATAGGGGGAAATCTCCTCAACATTGGTTTTGGCAACAATTTTTTGGATACGACAGCAAAAGTAAACAAGCTGGACTAAATCAAACCAAAAAGCTTTTGTACAGCAATAGAAACAATCAGCAAAATGAAAAGGTAACTTACTGAATAGGAGAAAATACTTGTGAACCACATATCTGATAAGGGGTTAATATCCAAAATATATGAGACTCATACAACTGAATAGCAAAAACAAATAGTCTTATTTAAAAATGGGTTGAGGGAAAGCTTCGGAGCCACGGAGCAGAGCGCAGCAACAGGGGTGCAGAAGGCAAAGCGAAGAGATTCCCGCACAGAGAATTGGGGCCGACCGGCAGGCACTCACCAGGCCGAGACGCTTGTCTGCTCACTCAACGGGGCGGGCGGGGCTGGGAGCTGAGGCTCGGGCTTCGGTCCGAGCGCAGGGAGAGGACTGGGGTTGGCGGCGTGAACAGAGCCTGAAGGGGCTAGTGCGCCACGGCTAGCCAGGAGGGAGTCCGGAGAAAAGTCTGGACCTGCCGAAGAGGCAAGAGACTTTTTCTTCCCTCTTTGTTTCCTGATGCGCGAGGAGAGGGTATTAAGAGCGCTGCTTCAAGGAGCTCCAGAGACGGGCGCGAGCCGCGGCTAAAAGAGACCCCAGAGACGGGCATGGGACGCTAAGGCTGCTGCTGCCGCCACCAAGAAGCCTGTGTGCGAGCACAGGTCACTATGCACACCCCACTTCCGGGGAGCCTGTGCAG
>NW_020172669.1:672330-684648 GCF_003031525.2 Neophocaena asiaeorientalis asiaeorientalis | reverse complement strand
TCAGCAGCCTCAGGAGCAGCGGATTAAAGCTCCACAATCAACATGATGTACCCTGCATCTGTGGAATACCTGAATAGACAACGATCATCCCAAATTAACGGGGTGGACTCTGAGAGGAAGATTTATGATTTTTTCCCCATTTCCTCTTTTGTAAGTGTGTATGTGTGTGCTCCTGTGAGAGATTTTTGTCTCTATAGTCACTACTTAATAACGAAGTGATCACTGAAGAAATCAAAGAGGAAATAAAAAAATACCTAGAAAAAAATGACAATGGAGACACAATGACCCAAAATCTATAGGATGCAGCAAAAGCAGTTCTAAGATGGAATTTTATAGCAATACATTCCTACATTAAGAAACTGGCATGGACATATATACACCACCAAATGTAAGGTAGATAGCTAGTGGGAAGCAGCTGCATAGCACAGGGAGATCAGCTCGGTGTTTTGTGACCGCCTGGAAGGGTGGGATAGGGAGGGTGGGAGGGAGGGTGATGCAAGAGGGAAGAGATATGGGGACATATGTATATATATAACTGATTCACTTTGTTATAAAGCAGAAACTAACACACCATTGTAAAGCAATTATACTCCAATACAGATGCAAAAAAAAAATGGGTTGAGGACTTGAAAAGACATTTATTTTCCAAAGAATACATAAATGGTTAACACATACATTAAAAGGTGCTCAGTGTCGCTAATCATCAGGGAAATGCAAATCAAAGCCACAATGATGTATTACTCATATACCTTTTAGAATGGCTGTTATCAAAAAGATGAGCAATAACAAATGCTGGCGAAGATGTGGAGAATAAGGAACCCTGTGCAGTGCTGTTAGAAATGTAAGTTGTAAAGCCACTGTGGAAGACAGAATGGAGGTTCCTCATAAAATTAAAATAGAACTACCACATGACCCAGAAATCCACTTGGGTACGTACCCAAAGGAGATGAAAACAGGGTATCAAAGAGGTATCCGTACTCCCATGTTTATTACAGCATTATTCACAACAGCCAAGACATGGATACAGCCTAAGTGTCCATCAATGGATAAATCAATAGAGAAAATGTGCGATCTATATCTATATTTTTATCTAAATCTATATCTATCTATACAGGTAGATAGGTAGATACAGATATAGATACATAATTCAGCTATAAAAAAGAAGGAAATTCTGCCATTTGCAACAACGTAGATGCCCCTTGAAAGCATCATGCTAAGCGAAATAAGTCATACAGAGAAAAACAAACACCGTATGATCTCACTTTATATGTAGACTCTAAAAACATCAAACTCATAGAAAGAGTAGAATGGTGGCTGGGTTGCCAGTAGCTGAGGGGTGGGAAATAAGGAGATATTGGTCAAAGGGCACAAACTTTGAATAAGATGTATAATTTCCAGGGATATAATGTACAGCATGGTGACTGTAGTTGATAGTACTGTATTGTATACTTGGAACTTGCTAGGAGAGTAGAGCTCTAATGTTCTCACCACCATCACCATTACAACAAAATGGTAATTATGTGAGGTAAGCTGTGTTAACTAACCTTGCTGTGGTAAACATTTTGAGAAATAGACATGTATCAAATTGTCATGTTGTATACCTTAAGGTTACACAACGTTATATGTCATTTATACCTCAATAAAGCTGGGGACAAAAATAGGCAGCTGACACTCCCCTATTTAAAGATTTATTATAAGTCTACAGTAATCAAGAAAGATGGTACTGACATAAAAATAGAAAAATAGATCCATCAAACAGAGAGAAAACGCAGAAATATACACAAAATGAATGATCAACCAATTTTTGACAAAGTTATAAAGGCAATTAAATGGATAAATTATAGTCTTTTCATTAAATGGTATTAGAAAATGTGCATATATGTATAGAATCAAAAAATGAATTTCAATCCATACTTCACACTGTATATAAATTCAACTCCAAATAAATTGTAGGCAGAAATAGAAAAACTAAAATTTTTTAAAGTTTTAGTTTCTTAATATGGTATATTACATTGATTAGCATCACTAGTCTTCAGAGAAATGTAAATCAAAACCACGATGAGAAACCATTCACACCACTAGAAGGACTGCAATAATAACTTTTTAAAAAGGTAATAAAAATTGTTGACAAAAATGTGAAGAAATTGGAAATCTCATGCATTGCTGGTAGGAATGTAAAATGATAGAATCACTTTAAAAAACTGACAGTTTCCAAAAGTGTTTAAAAATAGAGTTACCATATGACCCAGCAATTCCACTCCTAGGTACATACCTAAGAAAAATGAAAACGTATCTCTGCACAAAAACTTGTACATGAATTTCATAGCAGCATTATTTACAATAAGAAAAGTGGAAACAACCCATTTGGCTCTCAACTGATGATTGGATAAATAAAACTATAAAACTTATTGGATAAAACATAGCAGAAAACAGGACCAGGCAAATGAGGGGCCTAGGGTGCAAAATTTAAGAACGTCCTCACTCTCGGGGATTTGCGCAACCTTGAGAGATACTCCTTAAATTTTGCACCTTAGACCAATCATCTCCTTGGTCTGGTGCAGACTTTGAGAGAATGCTTAGTGAGCGTGCGGTAGGCAATGATTTCTTAGAAATGACACCAAAAGTAAAATTCTAAACATTTTTAACATGGTAAACTGAGCTTCATTAAAATTAAAAACTTCTGGGACTTCCCTGGTGGTGCAGTGTTCGGGAATCCACCTGCCAAATGCAGGGGACACGGGTTTGATCCCTGGTCCAGGAAGATCCCACATGCCGAGGAGCAAATAAGCCAGTGTGCCACTCTAGCCTGCACTCTAGAGCCCGCGAGCCACAACTACTGAGCCCACATGCCACAACTACTGAAGCCCGCACAGCTAGAGTCTGTGCTCTGCAACAAGAGAAGCCACTGCAATAAGCCCACACACTGCAGCAAAGAGTAGCCCCTGCTCGCTGCAACTAGAGAAAGCCCATGCACAGCAACAAAGACCCAATGCAGCCAAAAATAAATAAATTTCAAAAAAATTTGAAAACTTCTGCTCTTCAGAAGATTCCATTAAGAGAATGAAAAACAAGTCACAGACAGGAAAAAAATTATCCAGAATATATAAAAAAAACTTTCAACACAATCAAAAATCTCACTTGAAAATAGGCAGAAGATATATGACCAAAGGATGGGGGAAAATATGAAAATGTTCAACATCATTATTTGTAGGTAAATATGAATTAAATATGGCATATCCATATGGCATATCCAAAATAATAATGAAATATTATTTGACATTAAAAAACAATAAAGTTCTGTTACATGCTATGACATGGTTGAATCTTGAAAATATTATGCTGCATGAAAGAAGCCAGTCACAAAAGATTACATACTGTGTGATTCCATTTATATGAAATGTCCAGAATAGGGAAGTCTATGAAGATAGAAAGTAGTTTGGTGGTTGCCTAAACTTGGGGGACAGGAAAGATAGAGATTGACTGCTAACTGGTATGTGGCTACTTTTTGGAGTGATGAAAATATTATTAAATTATATTATGGCAATGGTTGTACAACTCTGTGAATACACTAACAATATTGTACACTCTAAACTATAGATTGGAACTTATGGAAACTATATCTGAATAAAGCTTTTTAAGAATAACCAGGAGACTTCTGCTCAGGAGAAGATCACATAGCCCTTTTGCTCCCAAGATCCGCCCTATCAAGTACAAATATAAGCCCTGGAAATAACTTCAGAGAAAACCAAAGTAGAATTCTAAAAGATATAAGAGGAAGGTTAGGACCCTAGGACTAGGGAAACAGCACAGTACAAAGTTGTCTTATCACCTGTAACCCAAGAAAGAAAAGTGACCCAGGACTGCCATTTCCTGAACACCAGCTTATTTTTAGAAACATAAGGTGGCCCAGGTAGGCTCATTCTTTTTCTGGATCAAATGAAAGTCCCACCTATCACAGGTGAGCCAGGCAGCCAGAAAGATGGCAGAAAAATCTCAAAACACTTAAAAAGTAAACTAACCCTCTATATAATCCATTGGTCAATGAGAAAGTCTCAAAGGAAATTTTAAAAATATATTGAACTGAATGAAAATACAACACATCAAAACTTGTGGTACACTGTTAAAGCACTGAACATTTACATTAGAAAAGAGAAAATCAATAATCTAAGTTCCTACCTAAAGAAACTAGAAAAAGAAGAGGAAAATAAACAAGCATAAAGCAGAAGAGAGGATGTATTGGGAATGAGTTAGAGTGAAAGGGGCTGTTGTTTGAGGGGGATGATATTGAAATGGAATATGAATGGGAGGAGAATTAGAGAAGGACATGACCTGGGGTGTGCAAGAGAATTGCTGAGTGGCCTGAGGGCCCAGCTGAGGTTGGAAATTCTATTAGATGAACCAATATTTGGAGGGCTACTACATTTTCTCACAGTGGTCATTATGAGATTGGAGGAATCAGATGCTTGGGGGGACCCAAGGCTGAGAGTAAATAGTGCAGACGTGGTATTTCAAGAGCAAGGGAATGAAGATTGAGTCAGTTCTAAATTAATACGCCCTGAGATCCTGCCTGGACAAGGAAAGAAGTGAAGAGAAAAGAAAAGCCTTGAGGCACTGGACATCTCAACAAGACCAAATAGCAGAAGACGTGGAATCCAGCCATTGTTAGGAGATTTGAGTCACAGTGGAATACTGGAGTTGAGTCTTTTGGAAGTGATGTCATGCCTAGTGATGCCAAGTGGCTGCAGGTGGTTGAAATGCTAAGTTAAAGGATGAAAGGCCAGGGTGTGGGATGGGTCTTCCACGTAGATATTGTTGAGGTCACCTAGGATGAGGACAGGACTTGGAGTGTCAAGGTAGCCCATTGAGCTGGTCCTTATTATTGTAAAATAATCATTATTATAGGAGGGACCCAACATTACCTTTCTGCTGCCTGTAAAACTCTACAGAAGGAAATATCCTGAAGTAAAGTGTGCAAAAATAAATAATACACATCGTTCCACTTTCTGGAACTCTGTCCCTGACATGTGAAATTTCCAAGCATGTCATGAAGTCTTAAGCTTTCAAGAAAGTTTGGAGGTCCCATCAATCAAACAGGAGCATGTTCTTCTCTTACTCTTGGAAATCATATGTCTCAGGATATTTCTAGGTTTTAATTTTTGACCAATCCAGGGGGAATTTCTCAGTTGAGAGCACCTAGTGATCTCTCCGTTTATTCCCCTCTTTTCTCCTTTTAGAGGGCCTCCTCTTAAGCTTTATTCTTTTCCCCTACTTCTCCTTCATCCCTTCTACATTCTCTTTATTCAGTTACAGCTCTTTCCCCTTTCTTCCACTTTACTGTCCTTTATCACACACCACACCCCTTTTTTCCACCTCACCCCTTTTTTCCATTTCTCTCCATCTCCTTATTCCACATTACCCCTTCCCCTTTATTCCCCAACATCCTCTCCTTTATCCCCCTCACCCCCCTTATCCCACATCACCTCCCTTTATTTCATTTCTCTCCATCCCTTTATCCCATATCACCCTCCCCTCTATTCTCCATCACCCCTTCTCTTGTACCCCACATCACTACCCTCTATTCCACTTCACATCTTTATTCCATCTCTCTCCATCCCCTTATTCCAAATCACCCCTTCCCCTTTATTTCACTCACTCCATCCCTTTACACCATGTCACTCCTGCCCTTTATTCCACATCACCCTCTTCTATTTCGTTCCTCTTCCCCACCTCTCTTTCCCCTTCAGCTCCAGCTAGAGCTTCCCAACTCACCAACAAAATTTCAAATTAAAAAAACACACACACAGTAAGCCATGAATATGCTGCTGTCACAATACAGATGTTTATTAATGATTAAATGCCAGAGAAGTTTTAACAATCACAAATCTTCGAGCTCTGCGGTTGTTACCCATTGTGTGATCAATTTCTACCCCTCAATACAATACATTCTTCATTCTATGGACCTTAGCAGTTGTTACCCCTCAATAACAGCTATAATTTTGGATGTCATACATAACCCATATCTGCGTGTTACCAGAGCACGTCCCGCAAATTTGTACCGTCCTGCATAGAGGAACTACAGAGACGATATTTAAGAACATTTGTAATCAGGTGACTTTTACTGCTTGGAACTATGTGTTTGTACCTAACTAGCTGTTTTGCTGACAACAGGATGTGGCTGCCAGCTATCTGTAAAGCAGATCTAGGTAATAAAATCAATTTTTTTCCTCTAACTTTTGACCCCAGAAAAGCTAGTTGGGTTTCTCAGGATTTGGGGAGTGGCTGTTTGATGAGCCATTGGTCTAAATAATTTGGACAAAATTATCCTGAGGCGGTGGAGTGGCTGCAGGGACACGGCTATGAGTTGGTGTGACATGGTTTAGCATTAATTGTCAGCTGTCAGTAGGCTGACCTAACATCCTAGCATGCCTCTTGAGGGCCTTTCCAATTGAGCTCTTAGGAGGAGGGTAGGAAAGTCAGGAAAAGCATGCAATCCTCTTTGGGGGAGGGAAAGCACCTCGAGATTTGTGAGCTTCTCTGGGACAGGTGTTTACCACAAATGTCAATTAAAGGAACGGCTTTACCACATCAATTAAAGGAACGGCTGTAGTAAGGGAAAGCCAGGATCAGGGGTAAAAGAGAGAGGCAAGGTAGCACCAGGGCGCCTGAGCATGACACAGAAACATCTCCACTTTTACCAGCTGAAGGGACCGAGCATCCCCAGGAAAGGGGCTGGTAGTGTGTTTGGAATTCACAGCCTGACCCGAGCATCAGGTGGAACTCCTTCTTACCCTCAGATCTTTACCTTCAAGACTCTCCTTAATGTTTCCTGTGACATCCCTTCTGGCACAATATAGAAGGAAAAACATCTAAGGAAAGAAGTAGCCGATGCCAGTTTTGGCCTCCTTCTCCCGGGGCACACGGAGCAATGGGCGGTCTTGCTCCAGAATGGGGGGGTTACCCGCTCCTTCATCATCGTCATGGGAACGGGCAGTGCCGGGAGGCACAGCTGGCTCCTCAGAGGAACCTGGAAAATAGTAACAATGTTAACTCCTTATGTTTCTAGACTTCACACTTTGCACAGCACCCAAGGAACTAAGACCTAATTTTGAGCTTCAAATACAGTATGAGGCAAGAAGTTAGGGCAGAAATGATTACCCCCATTTGACATGTAAGAAAACTGCAGCCTAACAGTAGAACATACATCTCTAAATCTAGGCCCACTGTGGAAGCTGGGTGTGTGTGTGGGGGGGGGGGCAGGAGGGCAGGGCCATGTTAGAGAACAGAAAGAGTGAGACAGATACCCCATGCTTAGAGCAAACGGGCAATACCACCAGGGAAGCGAGGAAGTGGGCGTCCTCCTAACAACCACCACCACCCTACAACCAGCCTGACTAATTTTACTAAGCAAATGAGTAACAAAGCTGGAGCCGGAAGCTTACAGAACTTCATGGAGGGGAGAAAGCAGGTGTCGGTCTTCAATGACTCTGAGGAGGACCTGTAGTCCATGACTTGGCCAGGCTGAGACTTGTTTTTAAGGAAGGCGGTATCTACAGGAAATGTAACAGCTGCATCTTCTTTGCAGAACTGGATGGTCTTTGGACTCTGAACTTCTTTAGAGTCAAGATTACTAGGCATTGGGACTGCTTCCACATTCATGATTTCTTCAAGATTGACAGCTAGGTCTGGCTGAGGGTCTGAAATTGTATTAAGAATGGAAACATCTTCAGGCTCTGGAGCCATATTTGTAATTTCATCTTCTTCAAAAGTGTTGGCTAGGTCTTTCTGAGAATCCGGAATTTTGTTGCAAATTTGAGTGCCCTCAGGCTCTGGAACCACACTGAGAACTGTGTCTTCTTCAAGATTGGGGTTTTCTTCAGAGTCTTGGATTCCACTGACATCAGAGTCTTCTTTGTGTCCTGGGATTTCTTCAGCGTCTGAGGCTTCTTCATCGTTTGGGACTCCACTTACAACTGAAGATTCTTCCTGGTTCTGAATTTCATCAAAATCAGAGACATCTTCAGGGCTCGTTACCACATGGAGGGCTGGGACCTCTTCAGGGTTGGAGTCTTCTTCAGAGGCTGCAATTCCATTGACTTCTGGAGTTTCTTCATAATCTGGAATTTCTTCAGTATCTGTGGTTTCTTCATCATTTGGGACTCCATCAAGAGCTGGAACCTCTTCAAGACTGGGGTCTTCTTCAGAGTCTGAGAGCCCATTAACCTCTGGGGATTCTTCATGATTTGGGATTTCATCACCACCAGGGGCTTCTTCAGGGCTTGGGACCACATGAAGAGCTGGGACTTCATCAAAATCAAGGTCTTCACCAGAGTCTGAAATCCCATTGACCTCTGGGGCTTCTTCATGGTCTGGAACTTCTTCAGCATTTGAGGCTTCATCATTTTGGATTTCATCAAGGGCTGGGACCTCTTCAAGATTGGGGTCTTCTTCAGAATCTGGGTTTTCATCATTATCTGAGTCATCTGCATGGTCTGGGATTCCGTCAGTGTCAGGGGCTTCTTCATTGTCTGGGATTTCATCAGTATCTGAGGCTTCTTCATTGTTCGGGATTACATCGAGATAGGGAACTTCTGCTAGGTCAAGGTTTTGGTAGTCTTCAAAATCTGGTCCTTCTTCAAGGTCGTGGTTTGGGTTTTCTCCAGGGTTTGGGATTTCTTGCACATCTCGGGCTACTTCAGGGTCTGGAACCATATCAAAATATGGTATTTCTTCAAAGTCTTGGATTTCAATGAGTTCTAGAATTTCATCATCAGGGTCTAGAATGTCCTCAAGGGGAGGAAGATCAAAATTCAGGGTATTGTCATCATCGTCGTTGTCGTCATCATCGTCATCTTCATCAAGTTCTGGAATGCCTTCGAGATGTGGGCCTGGAATCTCAAGGTCATTTGGAATCTCGAGACCTTGGACTTCACCAAAGACTACTCCTTGATTGAGATATTCAAATACTAGTTCTTCATTGACTGGCACATCTTCCTCAGAGGACTCATCTTCCTCAAGGGGCTCATCTTCAGCAAGGACCTGGCCTTTGGGAAGGGCCTGACCTTCACCAAGGGACTGACCTTCAGCAAGGGCCTGACCTTCACCAGGGGTCTGACCGCCAGCAGGGAACTGACCTTCATCAAAGGGCTTGCTTTGACCAAGGACAGCAGCCCGGGCTTCAGCAGAGTTTTCCACTGGATCAGAAAGTAAAGCATCCTCTTCCATCTTTATCCGTGCGCTCCTGAAGGGGAATGAATTTGAAAAAGCAAGTCAGTTTGTATACTTGGGTTGACTAACATAAAGGTGGCCTGAGGTTGGGAGCCCCCATAGGTGATTCTCCTTCAGGCTAAGCATGAACAAACCAAGAAAACACTCACTGGATCTTCCTCAAATTCCTGCGTCTGATAAAATCAAGGGCTTCAGGACTGGATTTCCATACACGCTTAGCAACCTGCCTCTGAATATGGGGAGGCACCTGAGGGTAAAATTAGCAATGTTAGCCTTTATTACACAACATTTTAAAAATCTATACTCATCTCTATCAGGTACCCAGAACTGAAGACACCATGCCCAGCTAATGTAGGAAGGATTTCTAGACTGGGAGATTTGTGGCTGCCTGCTTTGGATACCCCCAGGGATGCATGTGGAACTCTTTCTTGCCTTGTGAAGAGGTGAAGGAGCTGTGAAATAAGTGTGTCCAAAGCTTCCACCTACCTGAAAGAGGATATCCCAGTTATCAATCATGGCACGGACCACATTGACAGAAGCAACATAGTGGTCAATCCCCAGTCTTGTTTTCCTGGACTCCCTCTTGGCAGATGTCCCCCTCTTCAGGAGAGCAGATCCAAACACCAAAGCCAAATTGGTGGAAGTCATACGATTGCCTGAAACCTAAGTAAAGGAAAGCAGAAAGTGATCAACTCTGAAGTAATAATGGAAGTTACACAAACAGAAATGTCTCTTTTTGTTCTTGTTTCCCTCTCCCTCTGTCTCTCTGTCTCTGTCTCTTTCTCATATACTCCCACACATCTCCCCTTCTGTAAATCTCACTACCCTTTCCCAGAGCTTTTTACCAACTGTCCATCAATGCCAATGGAGTCCTCGCAGTTCTCAGTGATCTTATGCAGGACCTTCAGGAGACGCTCCAGGGTGTCACTGTGGCAAGGTGGCATCAGGTAAACCAGCAACTGCAAGGCAGAAAGCTGATCCTGTGGCTTCAGAGCTAGAGGAAGGAAAACAGGCACTGGCTTAGGGGGCTAGCCTTGGCAGCAGCCTGATACAAAGAAAGGTGTGATTCTGGTTGAAAAGTGCCAAAGGCTATGGATAAAGCACTCAAGCATCTTTTCTTTGCTCATTCTCATGGCATTTGAGCTCAGGATTCCTAAAAGCAAGAAGTGCTCCCATCAAAATCAGACCCCCTGGGTTTCCCTGGTGGCGCAGTGGTTGAGAGTCCGCCTGCCTATGTAGGGGATACGGGTTTGTGCCCTGGTCCGAGAAGATCCCACATGCCGCGGAGCGGCTAGGCCCGTGAGCCATGGCCGCTGAGCCTGCGCGTCCGGAGCCTGTGCTCCGCAACGGGAGAGGCCACAACAGTGAGAGGCCCGCGTACCGCAAAAAAAAAAGTAAAAATCAGACCCCATCCCTACAGAACCTAGGTTCTTCTTTGCCCTGAGAGGGTGCACACAGCTTCAAGAAGCTCTAGAGAGATTTCCAAACAACAGACTTATAGCGGAATCTGGAGAGGTGTTTTCATCTTCTGGTGTTCATTTTGCCTTAGTTCCTTGGGGTCTTGCAGCCTGAGCTCTGTCCCCAGAACCCCACATGCCCTGTACTATTTCCTTTCCTTGCCCAACGAGGGAGAGCAGAAGACTCACTTGCTGTCAGGAGGAAGGACATGTACAGATCATCTGGCAGCAAAGAGTCCTTCATGTCACGGAAAAACTCCTTGAGGAGTGCGGCCACATCATGCACATTCTGAGAGTCATCCAGCACTACATCCAGACCTTGATCAAATTCTTCACGGAGCTAGAAAAAGAGAGAGAATACATTCGGTGGCTGCTCTGCCCATCACAGGCTCTCTACTCGCCACTCCTTCAGTAAGTCTCAGGCTTCAGTGGAGGTAGTTGGCTATACGGTGTGCCTAGGGGGCTAGAAAGAAGACTGTGCTCCCTTCACGAAGCATGACATTCTCTTCAGGTCTATGGGGGAGCCCCCACCCCCACCAGTTTTTTCTCACCTAAGGAACAAAAGCATAAACATAGCTGATTTACCTTACGCACTGTCTGCTCAGAATATTCCAGGGTGAAAATCCCCACTGTGCTTAAGCCTGAAAGAAAAGACCAGGGGATGCTAAGTATCTGTGCTCACTGCCCCCACCCCTAGCATTTCCCTTTTCCTCCCCCATTGTATCCCAACCCCAACTGGTGGCAGGGGAATGTTTCAAGCCCTTCATCCCTTGACCTCTTTCCTCTCCCCATCTCTAGAACACCGTTCTTTCTCTTGAATTGCCTCCTACCTTGATTTAACCATCATTCTTGGCCCCTTACCATGTTTCTCAATGAAGCTGCAGCAAGCCTCAACAACCTGGGGGATTTGCTTAGCAATCGGATTGAGGCTCATTTTCCTTTTGGATCCCAGAAGTCGCTGGCCAATTGGAAAGGAAGTCTTGGAAAGTTGCAGGGTCTGCAGCAGCAGGGCCCCGTCCTCCAGTTCAGCCAGGCTATCCACAGAGACTGCACCCTGTGGAGAAACCCCCACTATGTTAAAATGGGGGAGCAGGAGGGTCACTCCGGACCTTCCTGAAGATTGCATCACATTCACAACAGGAGACATTCTCTCTGTGGCAGGCTAATTACACCCCTCCAACATGTTCTGTTCGGCTCCCCTTCCCTCTGAGGACACAGGCCTTGACCTTCCCGCCCCACATCCCTGGACACTTCAAGAAGGGTCCCTGCCTGAAAACTGGAGGGTTTAACTCACTCGACGCCCACGGCGAGTAAACTCCCGGGGCAAGGAGGGCTCAGCCCGCCTGCGACTGAAAAAGCGCCTGATGCGGCCAAACATCCTTTGCACCACGTTTCCCCGACGACGGCCCGCAACCTGACGGGTGGCTTCTTCAATCTGCATCGCGGCTCTCAGTTCAAGTTGCTTGCGGCGGGTAAGCTCGTTCACCAGCACCTCTTCCAGTCGAATGCCAAACGTCTTGAGTGATACCGCTGGGGAGCCAGGGAGAGAAAGAATGAGAAACGTCAACGCTCCGCAGCGCTTAAATCAGGAGGAACTGCAGGGGCTGTAGCACTCCTCTAAGCAACCGCCCCCAGC
>NW_020172669.1:670966-672133 GCF_003031525.2 Neophocaena asiaeorientalis asiaeorientalis | reverse complement strand
GCAGTACAGGAGGGGTGCAGCATTCTATTTCCTTACTAAGGAAAGTACAGTATGAGAGACCCTCACCCCTCTCTTGTCCTCTCAGAATCAGAAACCACTTCTCCAAGGTGTTTGGACGGTCAATAGGTAGAGCTATGGGAAGAGAAAAAGAAAACACACGCATTCTCATACAAATAGGATTTATAAGTGACTAAAACATCGTAATGCATTGATCCACAGAGACTGGGAGAGAGGGGCAAACAGCTCTGTCCAGCCCCCCAAAAGTGTTTTGCTTTCACTCAGCCTCAGTTTCCCCATTTGAAAACGAGACCAATCCTAACTACCACATATGAGACTCCAAGAATTTAACCAAACCAGATCATTTAAGGCGCCGCGTGCGCAGCGCGCATCTTGTTACGCACCAGCAGTATCTCAACACAACGCTTAAAACATAAATTCCGGGGCTCCGAGGCCGCGGGACAGCGCAACAGGCGAGGGGAGGGGCTCTGCCTGCGGCGCCTCGGCTACTAAGGGTCGCTAAGTTACTGCTGGCGCGCTTGCTCCCGGGATGCCGTCGGCTCCCCGCGCTGCGGCCGGGGGAGAAGCGGTGACACCCGCTATCTCCGCACTCCGACCCCCGCAGTGGCGGCTGCCCGCGGGGTCTCCTCGCCCTTTGCTGCGCTCCTTTTAGGCTGCGCCGGGCGAACCTGCGGCCCCCTGCACTTTTCATCACTGCAGCGGCAACCCTCGGCTCGCGTGACCCCCTCCCACCTCCCCTCAGTCGCAGAATCTGCGCCTGCACCGCGGAGACCACTGGCGCGCTCGACCCCCGTCCTGCGCTGGGTCCCGCTCGCTCCCAGCGCACCTCCTGCCGCCGCCCCCCGCACCCGCACCCGCCCTCCCGCTACTCGCCCGGATTGGCCCGTGTCTCTCTCTCACTGTCTCGCTATCTCCCTCTAACTCTTTGTCTCTCAACCGCGCTGTCTCTGTCTGTCCCAGTCTTCTCTGAGTGTCCCTCTGCGTTTCCATCTCATTCCGATTTGTTCTGGCACCTCACCTGGTGCGTCTGTCTTTTCACCTGTCCTCTGTCCACCTGTCTGTCCCTGGTATCTGCCTGTCTCACTGCCTCTCAAGCCCCCAGGTTTCAACCCAACTCAACTCCTCTTTACCTCTTCCCAATTCACCAAA
>NW_020172669.1:670387-670945 GCF_003031525.2 Neophocaena asiaeorientalis asiaeorientalis | reverse complement strand
GCCCGTGTCTCTCTCTCACTGTCTCGCTATCTCCCTCTAACTCTTTGTCTCTCAACCGCGCTGTCTCTGTCTGTCCCAGTCTTCTCTGAGTGTCCCTCTGCGTTTCCATCTCATTCCGATTTGTTCTGGCACCTCACCTGGTGCGTCTGTCTTTTCACCTGTCCTCTGTCCACCTGTCTGTCCCTGGTATCTGCCTGTCTCACTGCCTCTCAAGCCCCCAGGTTTCAACCCAACTCAACTAATCTTTACCTCTTCCCAATTCACCAAACACCCTTCAACTCCCACTCCCTCAGTTCCTCGGGATCCAGGAGAACCGGCCAGGTCCAAGACCAGAGGAGAGTCCCTCCCACCCTCCTGGACTCCCAATTCGTCCCGTTCCGCCCAGGGGGTCCACTCGGCCCGAAGGCGAGGATGCCACATCCCGGGGTACTGCTCACCTCTTTCAGGTTTGAATTCAGAGAGGAAATGCCTGGCCACGAGTTCGTGGTAAGCAGTCTCTTGCAGCTTCAGACGCTCCAGCTCGGAGAGGCTGTGTATTGAGATCATCTTGGTCCTGCG
>NW_020172669.1:668170-670326 GCF_003031525.2 Neophocaena asiaeorientalis asiaeorientalis | reverse complement strand
CAGTCCAGAAAAGAGAAAACCTAATTAGGCAAAAAGGAAAAAAGAAAAAAATATATTTAAAAAAAACCAACCTTACAAGTTTAAAATGCACATTAAGATACGAATAAGGTAATATTTTTCCATTAATTATTAGGAACATTGATGGAGTTTATTTTTTAATAATAATGCTTGATGCTGTCCAGTTTGGGTGAAATGGGCACATTCATCTAGGTTAGGAGCTCTGTAAATTTTGTACAACTCTTCCAGAAAGCAAACTGGACACGTGAGTCTGAAGCCAAAAATCATCCCCAGGCCCTTTGACCCAGTAATTCCCCTTCTAGGAATCCATCCTAATGAAATCTTCCTACAGACAGGAAAAACCATATGTACATGAGCCATAACAGTAAAAAATTAAGGGAAAAAAGCTAGCCCAGCAGCAAGACTAGTTATATAAATTATGGAATAGCCACAGTATGGAAAATTGTGCAATCATTAAAGGGATGGGAGCTTTTAAACAACAAATATAAAATACAGAATTGTATTAATTATGATTACAACGATGTGAAGAAAAACATGCAAAGAAATAAAAGACTGAGAGAAATGCACCCAATTACTGATGGTGTCTGTATCAAATAGTGGGATTTGGTTTGCCTTTTATCTATTTACCAAAAATTGTGCAACTTGATTATGTTATTTTTTTCCTGAAAAAAACAACAACATCAGTTTGTACCAAAACAAACATCATTTCCAGGCCATTTCTAATGAGACTTTCTATACAGGATTGGTATAGTGAAGTTTCTTGGTGTATTGGCAAACCTCTTTTACATATCCCTTCTGCATGGTGCCCACTATCTCAAACTGCTCCCAGGTTGCACAGGATACCCCAGTGGGGATCTCCCTGCACCCCACACAGCATCCTATCCTGCACATCCTCACTTCTATTATTAATTTGTTCTTTCATGTATGCATTTTTTAAAAAAGAAAAGAAAAGAAACCTGCATTAATTGTCTACCTTGTGCCAGGCACTAAAGATTCAAATATGAGCAAAATAATAAATACTCTTTTCATAGAGAATTTAACAGTGCAGTGAAGGAGATACACAGGTTAACAACAATTTACAAAACCTTGTGATAAGTCAATTGCCCAAGGTATAAACAAACTACTGTGAAAGCAGAAAGGAGGAAACATCTAAGTCTGCCTGGAGACAGGGAGGGGGGAATGTCCAGAAAGAGAGAACAGCTTGTGCAAAGGCAAAGAGATGGGAGAGAGGTTGTTATATTCTTAAAGCTGTATAAAGAGGATGGAAGGAGATAAATCTGGATAGGCAGGAATGAGGTCATGAATGGCCCTATAAGCCATGTTAAGGAGCTGGACTTTCTCCTGAAGGCAATAGGGAACTACTTCAGGGTTTTAAGTGGGAAGTGACAGAGTCAGAGCTGCAGCTTGGAAAAATCGCAGAGCAGTGAAAAACCTGGTTTGGGTAGAAAGCCTGAAGTAGGTAGATCGGCCAAGAGGCAAGAGATGCTGACACAAGTCAGTATCAATGGGGCTGGAGCAGGAGATGGATTTTATGGGTATAATTGACAGGACTTAGAGAAATTTTTTTATTGTAATGGAAAGGATAGCTCCGAAGTTTATGGTTTGGGTGAGTGTGTGGATGCTTCTTCCTAAGAGAAGATAATTCAGGACATGGGGAACTAAACCTTTTGGCAAGATGGGAAGTGGTCACATGCTACTTTTCTGAGCTCCCCCTGCCCATGGAGTTTTATGATAATATTCTATATATTATTGGGGGGGGTGCTTAAACTCCAAAGATCAGGTAATGTGGCTTTGACAGAGAAAAGGTAGGTAGAAGTTTATCATCCAATAGTCTATATAAATGAGCTCTGTCAAAAAAAATCCCTCACTTCTTTTGTTTCCAAAATCCTCTTTTGCCCACTTTCCTTAATGGCCAAAGTCACACATGTCAGAAATAAACACTTGCCGGATAACTGAAGTTCAGTATGAGATAGGATGAGGAGTATTTCTATGCCTTTTGAACTGAGCTAAGAGGAAAATTCTTAGCATACATATTTTTTAAAGTCCCTTCAACGGAAAATCAATATCCCCTGGACCCAGAGTAAACACCTAAGCCCAACCACCAAACTGCATCCACAAAATGAAAATCTTAACCAAAT
>NW_020172669.1:661302-668040 GCF_003031525.2 Neophocaena asiaeorientalis asiaeorientalis | reverse complement strand
ATCTATTAGCCAAGGGTCTCATTCTGACACACACAGCCTAGCTCTGGATTATTTTTTTTTACATGGCTCCCTCTTTCCCTTTACCCCAATTTAGACATTTTTGTACCTGTTCTGGAGTTGCAGCTATTTCTTCTTGCCAAGGGTTACAATCTGGTCATCCGAAGAGTATATAGCTGGTTCTTTCACCCAAAAATGAAGATGAAAATCAATCCCTCTTCTCCCCCCAAAATAAGGTGAGAACAAATAAGAGAACCTCAAAACAACGTCAGCCAAAAGAGAGAGAGAGAGAGAGAAGCCTTTGAGAGATGAGTCAGCCTAGATGCTTACAATTCCAAAGGAAATCAAAGGCCTTAGAATAAACTGTTTGTCATTGCCTCCTGCTCAAAGATACAGGGCTAAACTTAAGAGCAATCATATGCCAAAATTCTGCCAGCAAAATTGACACTGTCTTGCTTGCCTTCAATACTCTCAAGGCACCAGTAGAATACCAGACAGAAGCAGAATTAGGAAGTCCAGTGTGCCTAGGTAAGAAGCAGATGAGCAGGTTGGGGAGGGGGGACCAATAACTAGGCTTCAACACTATGAGCTGATCACAAAAGGAGGCTCTTCACAGAGAACAAGGTGCTAAAAGACCTCTCTTGCTCCCAAGTGTCTTCCCCTTCCCCCTCAGCATGCCCTGGCATTGGCCTGAAGTGACCATGACATCAAAAAGGAAGAAGGAAGACGAAAGTAAGCCCTCTCAATTTCAGCATAGAATTCAACACATTTGCAAAAACAATCTCCTTAGACAAATATCTGTAATGGTCCCTGGAGTCAGAGCTAAACAGAACTGAGTTCAAAGCCAAGCTTTGTGATTTCTTAGCTGTGTGAGCTTAGGAAAGCTTGTTGAATCCTGAGCTTCAGTGGCTTCCTCTATAAAATGGGGAAATGATCCAGTATCCATTTCACCAACTGTGTAAGAATTAAATGAATAATGTACATGTGATATTTAGCATTGGCTTTTAATAAACACATTGATATTGAAGGTTCTTTGCAGAGGGCCTGACTTTACCAGAAAATATCAGGTTTCAAAAGTAATTACATAAAATTAGAATTTGTATCAATGCATCTGACTTAGTTCAATCTCTGCTAAATTTGAATTAAATTAAAATGGGTAAAAGGATCTTGGGAGATTGTTGTGAATAAATCTTTCTTCTTCAATCTCCAATGACATCAGGGTCAAGTATAAAAAATTATCTTATAAAATTTAGAAAAACTAACTGCATAGGTCCATTTTTAAAATGCTATTATTCAGATTAGTAAAATGCTTGCAAGTCTCAAAAATTTATCTATCTTTTAAACCATCCAATTTCACATCGTCACTAGCAAAATAACATATAATTTCATTTGGATCAGTAAAGGGGCTAGGATATTAGCAGCTACCAAGGGAGAGAATTTCAACAAAGAGTAGAGGCACAACCAGATCAACTCTCCAGCAATACGAAGAGGGAAAACACACATGAGTGGCATCAAGCTTGTTCCTCACGTCCTCCTGCAACGCATGGCACAGATGGAGAAACAAATTAACATCAGAAACGTCACCCTCTTCGACATTGTGAGGACAGAAATGTTTCAGCTAGGCATAAATCCACAGCCTTCACAATTTGGAGGACTAATTTACTCCATTGCCCCCATTAAATAGTTAGGGTGGTGCAGTGCTAACTAGTAAACACCTCTGAGAGAAAAGCAGGACTGCACTGATGCCATTGATAGAATCCTAATAAATTAGGCACTTTATGGCACCATCAGAATTTTGCTTCTAGCCGTTGAGAGAATTTGGACTTTGAGAAATTGATAGTGTGCAGGGCTGAGTGCCCAAAAGGTATGGCATCTACGGTATTCAAATGTCTACAGGCAGTGACAATGGATAAAGACATCCGCACTAATATATCACAACATGGGAAAGAGATACAGGTCTGTAGATGAAAACATTCAGGCACCAATTTGGTCTGCTGTCACATTACCTCATTCGTCCCTGAGCATTAATGAGTTAGCCTTTAAGTTGCTATCCCATTAACCTCCATTTCAGAAAAGGCTGCAGTCGTGATGAACAAAATGTCTCATTTTACCCTATGCGGTGTAATGCCCCAAAATAATTAAATTTGGGGGCAGCATTCTTCAATACGTGAGTCAGTCCATCACACCATAACAGAAGCTCATAAACCAAAGGTAGTACTGTTAAAATACATTCAGAAAAGTTCTGGTATCAAAAAGTGTTTCCAGAACTTCTTAGATTAGAATGGATCAGAGATAGAAGGGACCTTAGCCATCACCTAGCCCAAAGCTTCCATTCTAGAGTTCAAAAAACTGAGGCTCAAAAAGAGACAGGAGATTTCCCAAGGCCACACAGCAATTTGACACAGAATCTAGACAAGAACCCAGTTCTCAGACCTAGGGCTCTTTCCACTGCCTCATCCACCTTTGCTCTTAATAGCTACAAAATAATGCATAGCTAAATAATGAAATCAAAAGAATGGACACATAATCAAAGCCTGATTCGATAAACCAAGGGAGGTCACATCCGAAGGTACAACAAGATATAGATATTCTCAGTATTATCTGCAGTATGTGTCAGAGTGCATAATAGTGCTGGCATCACAAGCTGTGTCACCCGTTATCTCTTTTTTCCCTTTCGGTTGCTGCTTCTATTATGTTGTGGCAGAAAAAGTAAAAAAAAATAAGATGTTCCATCAACAGAAGGTAATTTTTAATGTCTAATTTTTGTTGTGCTTTTCATGTTCTCAAAAGCTTTCCACATGTCCATTATTTCCAGGTCCTAGCACACAGTAGGTGTTCAATGTGTTTGTTGGGTAATCATAGGATTATAAACTCTTGACAGTTTTGAGAGAATATAAAGGTCTTGTAATTAAAACAGCTATTTGTGATTCATGGATAAATGAATCATGCCACTTTATTCTCACAACAACCCCTGGGAAGGAGGTAGGTTTGGTGGTATGTTCCCATTTTACAGATAACAACAAACTAGGACTCCAGAGAGGTTGTAACTTAACTGAAGTTGCACTAACATGCCATGAAGAAATACAATCTGGGAACTAGATTATCCCCAGGCCTGGTCTTGCCCTTCCCACCAAACCACAGCTGCCTGGAACTGGGATGGCCTGAGTCAAGATTATTTTCTTTCCTAAGGAGATGGCTAGATTTTGAGGTCTTTCTTTATATACACTATTCTTGGGAAATGGGAATGAAGGTAGATGATTGATAGACAGGATAGATAGACAGACAGATAGATAGACAGAAGAAGAAGAAGAAAAAGAAGAAGAAGAAGAAGAAAGATATGATAGGTAAATAAGATAGGTAGGTAATGATAGATAGAAAGATACAGATATACATGGTTTTGAAAAACACTATTATGAAAGGTAGAGAAGAGGAGTGAATAGAAGAGAAAAGCATCAAAAGCACTATGTATTCCTCCCATCACGTCTCTTGCCTCAGCCCACTCCCCAAGCTGACAGCATGGCATCCTGAAAAGGTCCTGAGTTATGGACTAGGACTTGGGTTCAAATCCCAGCCTTACCACCTGTAAGTTCACACACTCACCAACCAAGTCACTTAGAGCTAATTATCTCACTTTTGTGAGCCTCAGTTCCATCACCTTACAAAGTAACAACCATGATAGCTCTGAGGTGTGGCTATGGTAAAGATTAAATAAAAGACAGGGTGACATGAAAGAATCCTCCAAAGGGTACAGTGCTGTACCAAGGTGAGGAATTGTCCCCCCCGCCAAATACCTGAGAGTCATATTTGAAAGGAAGACTGAGCAGAAGTGCTGCTATCTGGAATGAAGCAGACAGTGCCCCCATTGAAGAATGCCCTTGTACCATCCATAGAAGGTAAAAGTGGGTACCACATCCTGTCAGCAGGTATCTCACTTTCAGAGGGGATGAGTTGAACTGTTTCTTCACTGGGTCTTTCATGATCAGGAATGCAAGACAACTAACGTTGGGGGTTGTGGGGGGATCAGTCTAGGCTCTGAAATGTAGAAAAAAGTTAGTTGGCCCACAAAAGGGATTTAGTCCCTACCTTTGGTTTCCTCAGCACAATGTGCAAGCCATCCATGTTAGGGATGGTGGAGGAAAGTGGGGAGCCCTCTGGAGTGGAAAGTCCCAGTTCCTGTCCTTGGGGTCTTACAGCCTAGTTGGAGGTCACATAAATGTCAAGAGTCTGACATGGGTCTAACATCATCCTTCCCTGCCCTCATTTAAATACATTTCCTCTCCTTTGTTCCTTTAAGGAATGTTAAGAATTGACTATTTCTTCAGGTCCACCAGCACTACTCAGACCCTTATTCAGCTGCAGGTTTATAGTATGCATTCGGTAAACTCTGATTCATTTTTCCCATCTGCTCAACTCCCCTGGTCCCAAGCCCCCTTCTTTAAGACATATTCCCTTTCAGACACACACATTTCCTCTCACAAACATACACACACACACACACACACACACACACATCCTCATGCGTTCTCACACATGCATTTACACACACACACACACACAGAATAGACTTACCCAATGTATTTGCTACAACAGAGGGAAGGAGGAGACTCTGAATTAAAGAAAGAACCATCAGGGCTTCCCTGTGAACCATCAAACATTTGCCTCTCCAGACCACAGCTGGGGTTTCTACAGAGTGGGCACGAGAGAGGAAAGACCAGTAGGGACACTTCCCCAAACCATCTGGACAGAGATCTGTCAAGGAAACCTTCAGAATAAAGTTGTTCTTCAAATCTGTGCTGAGAGCTACCTCTCTTTCACCTTTGTTCCCCCACTCCCACCTGCTTCCCTTCTCCTTTGATTGTATCTCCCCCAAGAAGCATTCAATTTTCTGCAGTTTTCTTTTTCAAAACCCTGTCTGAATGGCTGTCATAGGGAATTGGGGCTGTGGGAGATGTTTTCCTGATAGTTTTTATGATAGGAATGGTATTTTAAAACTACATTTAAATAAATGTATTTTTAAAAAATAATCAATGTCTACCTACCTGTATCTATCCTCCTTCAAAATTAGACCACTGTCTTGGCTATGACGCAGTGCAAAAAAGAAAAAAACAAACAAACAAAAACCCTAGACCAGGAGTCAGGAGGTCTGCCTAGTTACTAAGCAGCTGAGTGGCCTTGGGCAAGTCTGTGAGCATCTCCCAGCCCCAAAACACAGCCAGTGTCATTTATTATTATCCGGTTTATCTAAGAACACGGTAGAGACACAGTCCTCACTTCTGCCTAGTCCTTGATTCTTCTACAGGACTTAGCCACCTCCAGGACACAGGGCCACGCTGTGGCCACTGTCCACAGCTGGAAAGAGAGAGCATCCCTGCCCCCCCTCTGCAGGTTTCTGGGCGCCAGAGTGGAGAGTGGGTCTAAGCTGGTCTCCCTGTCCCTCCCTAATGGAGCCCTAGCCCGGTAGTCTGCCCTCTACCCAGAGCTAGGTGAAGGTGAAGGCAGGGGGAGCAGGGTGAGGGGGAAAGGGACAGGAACCGGCCAGCCAAGACTTTGCGCCCTCCCCTCGAAGGGTTGTCCCAGGCCACAGGTTGCCGCTGCGGAGCGTGGTCAGGCGGGGTTGCGCCCCTTGCGTCTCGCCCCTACGTGGCTCAAGAGCGCGCAGAACCTGCAAAGTTAAGCAAAGCCCCGCCGCGCGCCAAAACCACTCTTGCTGCTTGCCGCTGCCGAGAATTTGAAAAATGCAATCTTTCTTGCGTGCTCCACGTTTGAGCCATTGAACGCGAAAAGCTGGGCATCTAGTCCAGGACCCGTAGGCTTCCTCTCCCTCCCGCACGTCGGGCGCTCCGCTTGGAGTGCACTCACCTCCCACTCAGCCCCTCGAGGGGCTGCACTCAGGCCTCTGGAGTCCTGCCCCTGCACTACCTCTTGGCGACTCTCTTGGTCCGGCCAGGGAATAAATGGCTGTGTGACCCGCTGGTCAGTCCTGCGGCGCGACTACGACCCGTCCTGGGACGAGCTGCAGGCACTGTGAGCGCTTAGCTCTGCCACGCAGATTCCCTCACTCTCTCTCTCTCTCTGAAGCTCCCGCGGTGGGGCAGGAGCTGATTCATAGCAATTTTCTACGCAGCAGCCAACTCAGTGCCTTACGCATACCTGTTTGCTAAATTCCCGGGGCTACTCCCACTGTCTCTCATCATACCCCACAATCATCTCTCCCTTTATTCAAAGCTGATTTCTCTTTCAAGATTCAGCCCAAGGGTCCCTTCCTTTGAGGGCTCCCTTTCTCTTCCGTTGGCCATGCCGCACAATCTCACATTACAGGTGAAGGAAAGGCAGAGGTGGAGGTTCAGATGGATAAGAAACTTACCAAAGGTCATTGAGCTAATTACTGGCAGAGCCAAAAGGAAGGCCCCAAACTCCTGGAACCCTGCTCAGCACACTTTCTGTTACCCCTCATCACTTCCCTTCTGCCCTGACTAGTAGGGCATTGAAGGGCAGGTGGCATCCCTTTGCACACAAGGACTGCACAAGGAACAACTGCCTGCCCCTCCTTGCCTCACCCTTCCTGCTGCTTGTTCGCCATCTTGTCCAGGGCCTCTGATCTTCCAAACTCAGAGACAAGGAAGATCATTTGGTTCAGAGTTCAATGAACAACAAGAGCAAACAGAATTCCTCTACCTATCTGGATGAGAACGGTCTCAGTAGCCCACCCCCAACACACACACACACACACACACACACACA
>NW_020172669.1:638738-661194 GCF_003031525.2 Neophocaena asiaeorientalis asiaeorientalis | reverse complement strand
ACACACACACACACACACACACACACACACACACTACTATAGTCTTCATCTTTCTTTTTCTATCTTCTTGGCACCTGGAGAAGTCAGAAGGCCATTCACACCATCTTACCTTCTAATACTGCTTCCAAAAATGCCTTCTTCTAATCTGCAGCTCAACAATCATATATTCAAATCACTATTCAGCCAAGCAAAAATGTATTATTCACAAGCACAAAATATTCTCATCTGACGCAAGAAGGGCAATACGGGGTTATAAGCGCAAGATCTCAAGTGGGGAGAATTTCAAATACACAATTACACTCCCTCCCAGTTGAATTTTCTCCTCTCCTGGATGAAGTAAATGGATGAACGGAGAGTGTTGTTGACTGGATGGAAAAGAAAGAGGAGAAGAGAATCAAGAATGTCAGAGACTCTAGTTTAGCCCAGCAAGAAGGAAGAAGGAGCAGAGCCTAGGCAAAGGAGAGGAGGAAAGAAGGGGAGGGGGAAGGACAGAGGGCAGTTGCTGACCCCAGGCATACATGGGTACTGAGGTAGCCAAGGAAGACATGGACTTATTCCCCAAAGGCTCAGAGATGTGGCTCATAGGGATCTGGCTTAGAAATGAGATCCAGAAGCCCAGTGGCAAGTGTCTCTTGACTCCTAGCAAAGGGAGAGAGCTTCTGGCTCTGACAGCAGCATGGGTGGCGCTCTTTTCACTAAAAGTACCACCTGGGCACCAGCACTATCAAGAAGGCGCCCTCTTCCCCTGCTCCTCTTTCCTACCCCCACCCCTCAGGAATTAAATAAATCTTACCCGACACAGGAATGTAATTTGAATGCTCAGGGTGGTTTTCCCTTCCTTTGAAGGAGAGGATCTCTCCCTCTGCACCTGCTGAAAATGGGCTGGGTGCTGCCCCTTTATACATTCTAGAGCACCAGAACAGGAGAGGGGGGAAAAGGGAGGGAGCAGCAGTTTGAGGATGGTCCAATTTGTCCCTGGCGTTCTCTCTCTCTCTCCTCTTGGTTTTTTATGCAGCCCCTCCTTCTGGCCCTGGCAGCTCTGCTCCCCTTCCTCACTGCAACATCTTGCAGCCAGATCCCCCACCCTTGTAATAAGGGACTGATACTGGGGTGCATCTTTCTGGTGATGCTTGCTTTCTAATGTAGGATCTTATGCTGATATGCCAGGGAAAGATCTGAATTGGGGGTAGGTGGGTGTCACCGAAGATGAAAAGAGAAACCCACCCAGGTAGCCAACTGCCTTGAAAGCAACACGGGTTGGCGTTGGGGGCAGCCAGGAGACGTGATATGAACCTGAGTGCATAAGGAGCCAATTTAGGCAGAGGACTGGCAGGTTATTGGCTTGAGTTACAGTGATTGCCTTGGTAACATAAATACATAAAGACTGCACGATATATTAGAAAGTAGATGATTGAATATCACTCAGCCTCAGTTTTCTCAACTGCAAAATAGCGGAATAAATGCTCACCACATAGCACTATGGGGAACAGTGTGTGAAATAACACTGGTAAAATACTTAGCACAGGGCCCAGCACAGAGCCCCTTGCCCACTTAACTTCCTTCTGGTGTTGAGAACAGGAAGGAAAAGGGCTTGCCCAAGGTTATACAGCAAGTATCCAAGTCAGGATTGGAACCCAGGTCTCCCAAAGGATGATTTCCACGCCACTTCCTCCTCTAAGAAGCTGCCTGGCTACGCTTTGGGACTTGGAGGGGTAGAAGTGTGGAGGTGGGTTAGGTGCTATGTTTAAGCATATAGACATTCTACCACTTAATCCCAGCCTCAACGGCTCAGGCTTCTGCTTTATCCTCCTCCAGATCATCACTCAGGTAATATCCCCTTGCCATCTTGGACTAATTCATTGTCACCTTAGTGCCACCTCTGCTGCCCAACTCTGAGATAGTGACTCACCCTCTAGCTGCCCAGGGCCTCTGCCCTCCAGGAAAGAGGCTCTCTTCTTAATTGACTGCAGAAGCCTCAGCCACAGTGAGACAACCCCCTTCCAGGGAAGCTTAGGGCTGGAGGGCTTTGAGGAGGAATGGAATAGCCCCCTATTCAAAAGCCACTGCCCTCCATCCCGACAGTGCCTGGGGTGCTGCTATTGGAATCCTTTCTCTCAATTCCTTATGATAACTCCTTATGTGCCCTTAAGTCTCAGTGTTTCCAAGGGATTTCACCCAGGGCATCACTTTGCTGCATGTATACAGTCTGTGCTGTATCTGGCACTGTGCTAGGCACTGGCAAAGCATAAGGTAAGAGAAGATGTCCCTGGCATCCAATGAGTGTTCACTACAATGAAAAAATAACTCAGCAACCTGGAAATGGGGAGAAGAATTCGGGGTGGGGGTGGGAATGATTTAGGAAGTCCCTGTGAGAGGTGAGGTGATGGGCAGAGTGGCCTCACTGCAGCCCCAAGGACTGGGGCTGTGAACTGAAATGTCTTGTGGCTAGTGAATGGCATCACTAAAATCACTGGTGCAGGCATTTCCCTTAAATACAGCACATTGCTTAAGAAATTGAGCGCTGATTGAACCTCTGTCCATCTTCTGGCTTAGAGGCATTACCTGGTGGCCATATCTCTGGCCTCTGATCCCCCTCTTCCTCAAACTCCCAAATCTTTATCCTTGGTGAGGGTTAGGGAGAGGGAATGGAAGGGAATGTACATCCTTTGGATTTTAACTGGAATTGGCACTTTACATATATTTCCTCCTTTAAATTTCACACCCACCCCGCAACTTAAGACAGTGACCTGCCAAGGTAGTCAGCTGCGAAGTGGTAGAGCTGGGATTCGAACCTGTACCGACTCCGAAGCTTGTGCACTTTGCACCGCAAGGCGCTTTACACAATGCGCCGCCTCAGGCGGAAGTCCTCTTCCTCCTCCTCTCCTTCACCCGCTGTCCATCTCTACAGAAAGGGGGCAGGCGGAGGACAGGAGCCAGATGTTCATCTGGCCGCGGAGTATTCTAGAGTGACCCCTGTAGCCCGCCACAGAGGAAGGGGACCTCAGACTGTCCCGCGGGGGCTATGCCGCCAGACGTGCAAAGCACCCTAAGCGACACTACCGCCCCCTGCCGCCGATGGCTCCCTGGCCAAGGCGGCTGTTCTCCAGGGGCTTGTGTGCTAGAAAAAGCTCACCGACTGCCCCAGAGCTGTCGCGGGCTGGTGCTGGGCTGCAGACAGCCCTGCCAGATTTGTTAACAAAAGCGGGAAGGAGGAACATTTACAACGCCCTACTATGTGTCCAGCGCGGTGTCGGTGATTTCTAATAGCCATTGCCTTTTATGTAAAAATTAGTTGCTTTGCAAAATAGTGAGCTCTCTATTAGGAGACGTCTTCAAACTAGATTAGAACAGGTTTCGCAAAAAGCTTTTCTGCAGATCTAAACTCCTTACTTCTTGAAACCAGTAAAGCTTTCCACCCCTAACAGTTGTTCACTCTCTCGGGTAGGAGAGGAAGAAGCACTCCACCCCCTCCACCACCTCCCCCCGCGGTGGGGAGCAGAGGTCAAAGCTGCGAAGGGGTCTGAGAGGGAGGCTGCTGGGGGGAGGAGCCTCCGGCAGGGTCCCGGCTGGAGCTCACGTGCCCTCCGCCCGCCGGCGGATTCCCCAGCCCTTCCAGTTTTCCCTGGTTCTGACTGGTTCCCGTCTGGACCCAACTCACTCACTCCCTTTGCTCGGGAATGGGGAACAGGCGGGTTAATGGGAACAACACCCCGGGTCAAAGGGAAAAGAGCGTCTCTGCTCGCAGCGCCTCGCCCGCCCATCCCCCCCTCCTTTCTTCCCCCTCCTCCCATCCTCGCCCCCTTCCCTTCCGCCCTGAGGGAAGGAGGGGGCGGGCTGTATGTGTATGTATGTATGCATGTACGCGTGTGTGCGCGCGCGCAAGTGCGGTTCGCCTGTGAGTTACGTGTGTGGCTGGGTGTGGGGGTGTGTGTGCGTGTTGCATGTTTTAGTCCGAGTGCTGGGTGTGAAGTGTATTTGGTTTGCGCTCGGACGTGGAGCGTGTGTTTGTGCGGTGTTTGTGTGTGCACGTTTGTAGGTTGTATGTTTCTGCCCGATGACAGTGTGACTCTGTGGGTGCGGTCTGGATATGGGTGTGTTCGATGTATGTTTCTGCCGGGGTTTGTGGTCGTGCTGTAGTGTGCATGTGTATGCAGTGTGTGTATGTGTGTGTGCCCGTTGAAGCTTGTGTGTATATATTTGTTTGGTGTGTGTTTACCCTTAGCTGTGCTGTGTCAATGTGGGCTTACGGGCGGTGGTTGTGTGTACTGTGTGTGTTTGTGAGCAAGGTGTCTTTATATGTGAGCTTACTTAAGGCGTGTGTGCTCAAAGGTTTGTGTGTGTGAGGGTGCAATGTCCGTGTGTGTTTGAGTGTGATGTATTCATGTGTGTGGTGGGGACGCATGCAGCCAATGTATGTGCTAGGATGGAGGGCTGAAGACCGTGTGTCTCTTGGAGGGGGTCGCGGCGTGAGTTTACGGGTGTGGTGTGTGAGAGAGCACAGGGTTGTCTAAAGAACCCAAGTGGCTGTGTGCTTGGCAGTTTTTTTTAAAATTGGGGGTGGAGGGGGGCTTTGCACCAGGACCGGGACGAGGAAGGAGATAGGGGCCCGCGACCTGGGCACAGTCTCCCCTTGGCCTGATCTGCCGGGTCTGGGTCCGCCGACCCCCCGCTGTGTGCACCAGGCCCGCTGGGGGCTGGGTGTGAGCTTACCTGACTGCTTAGAGGAAAGAAGAGGAGGGCGTCGCACGTGATTGGCCAGGTAGGGCGCCTAAGGCGCGGTTCAGGGGCTGGTGGGAATAAACTGGAAAGATTCTTGGTCACTGATTCCCCCCCTCCCCCAGGAGATCCCAGTTCGTGCCCAGCAAAGCCCAACTATTAGCTCAAGGCTTGGCTGTTTCACACCTCTTTGGCTTTGTGTGGGCAGATACACTTGCCTGGAATCCCTTTCCCCCTGGGCCTCGTGACAAACTCCTACTTATTTTTTTAAGACCTAACTCAGGAGTCACAAAACTTTCTCTGCTTTTCTGTACCCCTCCCTCCCAGTTGAGGGCTCCCTCCTTTGAGCCATCATAGTTACCCTCTTCATACTTCTCATGACACGAACATACATAACTGTGATTATTTGTCTCTCCTTTTAAACTCTGGGCTCCTGTAGAGAATGCCTGGTATGTAGTAAGAATAATACTAGTGATCATGATAATAATGTTACCATTTATTAAGCACTTATTGTATACCAGGCATTATGCTAGTGCTGTTACATGCATTATCTCCTTGAGTCTTCACAATGACCTAATGAGGTAATTAGAGCTATGACTTATCAATATTCCGCACATCACAAATCGAACTCAGAGGAGTTAAGTAATTTCTCCAGGGTCACACAGCCAGTGGAAGGCAGAGCTGGTATTTGAATCCAGGTTTGCCAAGCTCCCTAAACCTTTCTCCTGTTCCAGGCAGCCTCACCAAGAGTCCCTCATTTCTGCTAGGCATTGAAGTCTCTATCAAACAGTATCACTTCCCAACAAATCTTTCTTTGGAGTTTACTGACAGCGCCAAGAGTGCTCAGCATAATTACTTTCTTTGTCTCTCAGACAGCTGATACCTTCTCCACCTAATTACCTGCTTTGTTGACACCTCAAAATCTTTAATTACTCTAGGCTCATAAGCACCTCACCACCTCCAGTTCTGGGAGCTCTCCTTAGGCTGGTGCTGAAAGAAAGAGCAGAGAATGAGCATTTTCTAGCCATAGGGTCAGGGGAATTGGGTGTGGATGGGGATGGGGGTGAGGGGTCAGGATGGAGTAAGGGAATGATTTCACAGCTCCCCTGGACCTATTTTTACGGCATTACCACCAGAAGTTGGTATGTAGTAAATTTCAAGCAGACCAGTCGTCTCCATATGAAACTGCATATAGAAAAACAAGCAGAGCCCCCTCAAAAGATTCCAGAATGGGTCCCATTTTGTATTATTCATGTTTGGAGGGGAGAACTGTGCTTACCTAATGGGTTCATGCTGCTCTAATGCCTTCCAAGCAGCCTCATCTGAGAATTTCAAATTAAAACAATACATCCCATTTTGGGGGAACACATTTATTGGGGGGGGTGGCTCTGTCTCAGCTAAAGGGCCGCTGGAAGAACAGACTTCCAGCTCAGCCCCCAGGGAACCAGCCTAGACTGCCGCAAAGAGGTCAGGGAGTGGATAGAGAGAGACAGTTCAACAGTGGTGAGTCACTTCGCCACTTTTCAGGGGGGAAAGCAGAAAGCGAGGAACACGATTTAAATTGCTACTATTATTGTGCCCTTCCAACTGGCACAAATGAGCCTGGCGTGCAGACGAGAAGCAGCTGTAACATCAGTAAAGCTTCACCCCCAGCTGGGCCTGGGTCAGCACCTCATCCTGGGTGGGCAGGAAAAGCATTGCCTAAACTACTACATAGCCAGAAAGTCTTTTTTTTTTAAAGTGCAGGGTGGGGGTTGCTAGAGAGGCTAGTGTAAGTCACACAGGGCACAGAGTAGCTGAAGCCCCTTGGTAAATCTGTACCAGAAGTTCATGCAAACTTTGGTGTCTCCCAGCATCTGGTCTCAGGCACTTGGCTTTCCTGCTGCTTTGCGGGCCAGTCTGACACCTCCTCACTCTCCTCTGAATATACCAGCTCCACTTCCGCTTCCTCACAGTCGATCCTGTGAGGCCTCTGCCTCCCGCCCCTACACACATACACTCAACCACTGGACCACCTATCTAAATTCCTTTGTGTAAGTCCCACCTGAATTCATGAAGACTGTCTGGTTCGCTCCAGTCCAGTACTCTTACCTGTGAAATGGGGAACAAACTTCAACTTTGAAGAACCTAAAAAGCTCCAAGATGCTTTAATAACCCCCATTACAGGCAAGGAACCAAAATGTGAATTTTATTGAAGAGGGAAACCTTGGTTTTCACAAGAAAAATGTGAGTAAAACCCTTTAAAGATGAGGACCTTCAGACAACTTTGAGTTTGTATCCCAGCTCCATCACTTACTTGCTATGTGATCTTGGGAAGGTTACTTCATCTCTCAGAACCTCAGTTTTCTCATCTGTAGATTGGAGCTGTTAACACCTGCCTTAGACATGTTCAGATGACAAGGAGGTAAAATATGGAAAGTGTCAGCCAAATGTCTAACATGTCTAATAAATGTTCAAGAAAAGGCTAATTCCCTCTCTTGCTTTACTCACGCCCTGCCCATATAGCCCAGAGTGTCTCAACCGGGGTGTTCAGGTACTGAAGCTGACTGACTAAGCCAATTTTCCTCATTACTATTGTGTCTGACACTCTTGAAATAGCCCCTCTTCTTTTAGGGTGATGTTTTTATCAGCCTAATGCAGTCCGGAAGAACTGGATCCTAAGTCCAATTCTCACTCTGCAGTTTCTCCTGGCAGTGTTAATGAAACCAACGTTTCAGACGTAATACTCCATACAGGAAAGTTTCAAACTACCTGCTCAGCATCTAGACTTCCTCCCACCCCAACTATGGACTGAGCTCCCCAACCCTCACTTCACACCCAGTCCAGACCCTGTCTCTTAAATGAGTGCCATAGTACCCAAGAGAAAGACAGCATAAATATTCCTTGGCTAAACTGCCCCCACGACTTCTGTTTTGTTTTTTTGTTTTTGTTTTTGTTTTCTACCTCTAACCTAGAAATTAGGAGGGGCTCCCAAGGCCACCCTTCTTCTAGCAGCCACCAAGGTTGGGGGGTAGATGAGGGGAGAGATGACGTTTCTCTGAGATATATTTTGCAGCACCTAAAATACTGTTCTAATTAGTTGTTATTTACCTGTTCACAGTTAAAGGAAAATAAAATCTACCCTTTGGTAAAGTAAGAGAAGACCCCAATCTGTGCCCTTTCCTCCCTGATGCTATTGCCTCCCTCTAGAGACAAAAATAAGTCACTACAAGCTGAAGCTGCATTTGGGCAGAGAGTGGTGGGCGAAGGTTAAGAAGTTGAGGGTAGGGGGTGGATATAATCTCAGGGAGGGATAAAGAGGCTACAGAGTAGAGAAATATTGAGAGTCATGGCAGAAAAAGCTCTGAGAGGCCAGGCCTCAGGTGCTCCCAGTCTCTGGAGGACGCCTTCAATTCCTCCCTCTCCTTCACCTCTCTTATTCATCCTGCATGCTACTCCTCACTGACCCTAGACTCCACCATGCAAGATAATCTATTAGTGAGTCCCTCTGAGGATTTAGGAATTTAAAACTTTCTCTAGTTCCTACCCCTGTCGGCTTCTGAGGAGGTCCCGCAGCCCCTGCTTAGTGGAGGAAAGTGGGAGGGGTAACAATTAAGGGTCAGCCAAACTATACAGAGAATTGTTGGAACAGGGGTTCAAGATAGGCCCCAGCCATTTAATAAGCATCCCTGAGTGCAGGGACCTACCAGTTGCTGGGTAGCAGGTGCCTATCCCGAGGAAGCTGCATGGTTTCTCAAGAAGTGTATCTGAGACATGACAGTAGCTGCCAAGGCTCATCAAACATGCCGTGTACCTACTTCTGCTGATACATGTGAGAACAAATGATACTGCCAGAAGGAAACAGAAATCGTTTCCTAGTGACTCAGAGCCCCAGCAATAAGGACACAGGTGGTGTTTGCATTGCATCTTTCAATTGAAATGTGCACCTTTTCATAGAAAGGAATCTATAAGTAGTCAAGCAGATCAAAGACCAGAATTTGAACTCTGGGCAAGGGAACGTCAGCAACATTGTACTGACCACCTAGTAAATGTCTGCTCTATATCAGCAATAGTGCTAGAAGCTTTGCATGTGTTATTTCTTTTAATCTCACTTAAGCTTTGAAATCAGACCAAAAGGGGTTGTAATCCTTGCTCAGCTACTGTGTGGCCGTGAGCAAGTTACTGAACCTCTCTGAGTTTTTGTCTTTTCAATGGAGATGATAATACTTACCTCAAAGAGTTGTTATGAAAGTTAAATGAGATCATTTGTGTAAGATGACTGGTACACAGTAAATATTTGAAGAAGGACTAAAACACATCTTTTGATACATGAACCATAGAGGGCACTTAATATAATGATATCTCCAATAACAATAATATAACTATTAGTAAATAGTTATTAAAATCATAACGATTATAATTTATAACCTGGAAATATAGATATTATTATTTTAAAACAGGCTAAGAAACTTGCTTATTGCAAAACTATGAAAGCAGTTTCAATCCAGTTCTACCTTTTCCCACCCAGTGTTAGAGGACATTTCATGATCACTGGGAGGATCACATTTGGCTGACCTGATTTAGTCATTACACTTAAACTAAAATTTGAAGGAAAAAATCCCTTAGATTAAACTATGTATAGTGGGATTTTAGAGCATTGTAATTATTGTATGGGCTATTTGTATACTATAGGCCTTCAGTTAGCCTTTTAAGCACCTCTTTAACTTATAAGAGTAATTTAAGAACAAACTTAATAGAGATTTTGGGAAACAGAGAAGAAAATAACTATTATCCCACCAACCTAAAAGGATCTCTTAGTTTACCTTGTTGCTGAATTTTCTTCCAGTCTTTTAAAAATGCATATTTGACACATAAATCATACCATTTTCCATGCCGCTACATATTCTTCATGAACAGCATTTTTATGGATGTAGACTAGTCTAACAAGTGGATATGTCGTATAGTTTATTTAACCATTCCACTACAGTTGGACATTTAGGTTGTCTTGGCTGATAAGTGTGGAAAAGGGAACGAAACTGTTTTTCCTGTTGCCATCATCACCCTCAGGGACCTGGTATCCTGCTCTATCAATGCCCAATATGCTTCCTGTCATTTGATATTTAAGCTTGATGAATGTCAGCTCTACTGCTGGAGCCTGAGGTACACTTGCAAGAGTATTGTTTTCTACCAGTTTTCATCACACAGATTCTGCATTCTATCCTTATGGTGGGTAAAGCGTGGCCTAACCTAGGAACCTAAGCTCTATAGAGTGTCACATTATTTTCCTATGGAGAAATGCCTTTTGAAGTGGAAACAAATGATCTTCAAAGGAACTTTGGGAAGTCCTGCCATTAGTGGATGAGGGTGCTCGTCTGATGCCGTGACCAGGGAAGTGGGGTGTCTCATTGGCAAACTCACCCCAGCTCTGGGAAATAATCCTATGGAGCTCAACCAGGCCTGGCCTCAGCGAATCGATTGGGTCCCATCCCCAAGAAAAGATCAAATTTGTATGTAAAGTGGGCCCTAGGGTCCCTTCAGCTTTCGAGTTTTGGCTGCTTTACAGAAGTCCAATTGTCTGAGGCTAAATCCAATGCCAGGAGTGAACTGGGGAGAGAATTTCAAGTGGGTCAGTCGTGCTGTCCCTTTCCCTGGGAAAGAAGACCTTTCTGGGTCGCCCTTCTTCCCAGATCTCAATGATGCATCTCCAAAATGTCTTCATATGGTCGTCAATTGCCCATTGCAACCCTCAAAAGATTGTTCTGATGTACCAACAATCTCCTTAGCAAGAGGTGGGTGGGTGGGTGAAGGAACATTTAGAATACTTCCCCCACTCTTCCCAATCATCGGCCAGCTACTCCCTCCCTCTGACTCCTGAGGATTTCTGGAAGGCATTTGAAGGGAGGCACCAAGGGCAATTGTAGCCCTACAGAATATCAATAGTTATGCACAAAGTTACCTTTCATATTGCACAGCATTTCTTGGTGGGACGGGGGGAGGGTTGCAGTGAATGAGTTCTTACCTGGTCAAAAACTGTACCCAAAGACTAATTACTTATGTCAAAGTGATGTTGTGTGACTTAAGTGAGATCATACGTGTAAAGGGCTGAGACTAGGGCCCAGCATCTGGGAACTACTTCACATATATTAGCTGCTGTGTACAAGTAATAGAGCTGGGGTAGGCAGTGGTGTACCACTGGCATATGTAGGGGGACAGGTCTCATCAGACTGGAAATGCAGTAGTAAATATAAGGTCTTGCACTTGGATTCAAACAACAAAATACAGAATGGAGACTCTGAAAAGAACTTGAGTTTACTTTTTAAAAAATGAGTAGTTTCAGGTGAAGAAAGTACTTCCAATATAAATTAGCTATTTGTGTGTGAACTACGCAGCATGTACAAAGGATTTGTGTGTAGTGCGTGCATGTGTGATGTGGTTATGTTGCATTGTGTGTGAAAAGTACGTGATGCATGTGAAGTATGTGTTTGTGCGTTGGTGACTTTGTGGGCATGTGCGGGTGTGGGAATGTGTATGTATGTATGTATTTGTGGCTATGTGTCTGTGTACCATGAGTGTGAACGTGGGCTTCCAAAAGAGGGAAAGTCAGCCATCCAGGACTATATTTACAGGGACACAGCTGGAAATCCTCTTTTGGCCACAGGTCATTGGGCATTCACAACTTGGAGCATGCTCAAAGAAGAGCAGCTAGATGCGGGTAGGAGCCTTGTAGCCATATCACATGTTAAACAGATGAAGGAACTGGGGAGGTTTGGCCTGGATAAAAACAGGGGTGAGTGGGGGTGGGGGAAGGGCTGGCGCTGCTCTCTTGGAAGGATCATGAAGGTCAGTGCCAGAGCCAGAAAAACAGAGATTTGGGTTCAGTTTAGGGAAAAGCCTCCTAATTCTAATAGAAATGACTGTTTTTAGATGGGGATGGGCTTCCTTGTGTGATACTGACCCCTTCCCAATGGGGTTATTCATAAAGGAGACTTCATATCCTTGATCTTATTGGAGTCACACGACAGCCTTGCAGGCCAGACAGGGATGGAATGGTTCACCCTACCCCCTTTACAAGGGTAGGGTGTTTGAGCTGTAAGGCCTTAAAAGGCATCTTAGAAAACACCCTTAATTTTTTTCGATTCACCGGGATCACATAAACTTGAAAAAATATACAGAACAAAACAACTCTCTGTGTGTATGCACATCTTTTGCTTTCTCAGAGAACTTGCGGCCTGCCAGAGACAGCTCTTGAATTTGCTAAGCATGCTGCAGTCCCTTAGTAGTGGGTCAGACTCCTGGGATGGTTCTCAGGGTGCTGGGGCTGGCAAGGACTAAACATGGGTTTCTGCAGAATTAAGTTGCTGAGGCCCCTCCTCTCCCTGCCTCTTCTCCCCCGCCTGTGAGGGGGCAGAGGAAAGAGGAGACAAGCCCAGGTTTGGTCTATGGCTGGCGACCAATGACGCAGTCTCACCAATATAGATTTTGGAGGTGGAGACTATGGAAAAACAGGTGGCAGTGGGGGCAGGTGGCAGCCTCGAGGGGGTGGGGCCTACCAAGGGGGAGTGAAGGACAGTGTGGGTGGGGGTCCTGGGAAATCTCAAACAGAAAAGATAAGTCTCCTGAAACTTTAAGGAGGAAAAATAAATAATCAGTTTCCAAAACGTACTTTATAGAAGCACTTCCAAGAAGGGGGTGAAATGCCACCCACGTATCACAGTGGTGCTGTGATCCTTCACACACCTATGTCCTCAACTCCGCAAGGATAGGGAAAACAGCACTGATATCAAAGTACCCAAGGGAAGACCCGGACTAAAGACCCCAGGCCTCTGCCATTGGGAGCTTTGGGGCAGTGGGCAATTGGCAGGGCCTCAGCAGAGCCAGATCTGCTGCCAACTCCTTGTATGACCTTGGGCAGGCCTTTGCCATCTCTGGCCTTCAACGTCACCATCTCTTAAATAAAGGGGTTGAATTCGATGACTCTGAGGGACCCATGTCGATATTCGGTAGTTGAGATTGGGACAAGATGGGACAAGCTTCAAGGCAAAAGGATCCCCCCACCTCCATCTTCAGGGTTCGCGGGCCCTAGCTGCCCGGCCAGGGACGTTCATCCTTGGGCCTTTAGGGCCCTTGGGTTTCAGGACTGTGCTCCTACGCGTCTGGCCCCGACTCTCTAGCTGTCCCCGAGGACGGCTGAGCCAGCGACTCCGCCCCCGCGCTCGACCCGCATCCCGCCGAGCCATTAGCGCGATTGCTCGCTGTTCCCGGCAAAGCCGGTGATTTATGCGGGGCCTCGACGGGGCAGTCCTTGAGCCAGGAACAATTAGCTAAAAGCCAGCGGGAAGGGAGGCGAAGGGACGGCGAGCCAAGCCCCAGGGCGCCTGGCCGGGGCTGCAGCCGCCTGCAGCCCCAGCGAAGGACCCCAGCCCCCGGACTCGGTGGGCCCCACTCACCACGGCGGGGGCGGGGCTCGAAGGCCGAGGCGAAAAGGCAGTCCAGCATCCACGCCATGGCCAGCGCTCGGCGCCGCAGCCTCGCAGCCGGCTTCCGCGCTGGCCCCCGCGCCAGCTACCCTAAGTAGCCCCCGGTGACCACGCCCTGAGCCGCACCCTGCACCCAGCTAAGAGTGTTTCGGTCACCGGACACCTCGGGCTTGTCACGAAGGGGGCAGGGCCTCAGGGGAGCCCCCCCCCCTCCCGCCGGAGAAGAGGCCGCTGGTCCTGCAGCCCCTTTCCCCCACGCAAAGGGAGGCCGAGATACAGCTCCTGCCCCGGGAAGCCCTGACTCTGAGAGCGGGACCGTGCCCCTATCCCCAGGGAGCCCAGAGTCTGAGGGGAGACGCCATCTCTGCCCTGGTGAGCCCCGAATCTGAGAGGGAAGGGAGGCCCCTGCCCCCAGGAGCCCTACTCTGGCACGTAAAAGCAAGCCTGTCCCCTAGAAGCTGGTATTTGAGGGCGAGATAGTGCACCTGCCCCTGGGAGCCGCAGATCTGAGGGTGAGATTGTATTCCAGCCCTGAAACCCCCACGTTTAGCGGACACATCATCTCAGCCTTCAGGAGGGCCAATCTAGGCGGGAAGTGGTGTCTGCCTTAGGAGCCCTGAACCGGAAGGGGAGGCACTGCCTCAGCCCTTGGGGACCCCCGTCTTAGGGGAGGCATCACCTCAGCTGTGAGTAGCTCCAGATGTGATGTGTTATGTCACAGCTCTGTTCTCGAGGATCAAAAATGTGAGTAGGAGAAAAGAGTTTTGCTCCCCAAGGGGCCCCAAAGTTAAAAGTAATTTTAATGTTCCTGCCCTGCAGATCCTTCGGGGAAGAGGGAGATGCTTTCCTGCCTGGGAACTTTTGTTTTGAGGGGGTTGATCCCTGAGATAAAAGAACACGGTGTCAAATGTGTATAAATATGGGGTGCACCCCAGTTGCCACTGACTTACGGATTCCACCGCCTATGCTTTTGCTCAGGGCACTGGCATAGGAGGGGCACCAACCTTTATTTTTAGAAAGAATTTGATATTTGATATTTCAATGTGGGGGGTGGTACTGTGTTGGATTTCGTTGCACTTCTTTTATGGCTTTGTATTTTTAAAATTTAAATACATATGGGGACACATACCATTATAGGTTCAGTGTTTGGGGGATCTGGTGGTAGTAAACAAGTCCTACCTCCAAATCCTGCAGTAGAAGCAGCCACCAGAGATGGACCATATTGAGCAAGAAGGGCTTCTAATCGAAATTTCCTTTTCTATTCAAGTTCAGGGCCCCAAATTAATTTCTCCCCCAGTTCTCCATTGGCAGTTGTACAAACATGACTCTGTGCCTTGTTTTTCTCCGCTGGGAGAATGGGACTCTGTCGATCAAAACGCTAGTGAGGAGGTAGAGAGTAATATGCAAAATCCTCTTCCAACAGCTCGATTGCAGGCTTGAGGAGTGGAAGCTGCAATCACAAGTCCTTTGAGGAGAGCAGTTATTACATTTGCTTTGCTAACCACTGATATTAGCATTAATGCAGCAAAAGGGGTGCGTAAAATGAAAAAATCGCCTGTACTTCACCATGCAATTCTTAGCAAAGCAGAGCTGTAGTTAGAGTTTAAAGGGCTTCCATTCATTTTCCTTCCTTTCTGGGAAACATGGTACTTCTCTGCCTTTACACCAATTTCTAAATCATTTCCAATTTTCTCTGTTTTCTAAAAGCAATCAGAGTCAACAAACATTCACCAGACCTGCTCTTTTACCAATTTCTGCTGTACAAATACCCAGTCATCCAAGCCAAACAAGTCTGACATCTAGAAATGTCCAGTTTCTGGCTCTGGATATTGAAATCTCGGCCTTACCTCTCCCCATGAGCGTATACACCACCAGCTTTTGTAATGGTCTCAATGGGTTTCTTTTTTTTCCAGCTGAATGAGGTTTTTTCGGGGGGCTCCCTCATGGCATAAAGGCTGCCTGCCCAGTCCAATCCAATGGCCCTCAGTAACTGAAGTTTCTCTGCTTCCAAAATAGCTCTACCTAAAGTACAAACTCATGACCAGTATCCCTCTTGGTCAGTTTTCTTTCTGCAGGAGGTGTGATGTAGTAAAGGAACAAAGCTAAGGATGCTCACAGACCTAGATTGGAAGCCCAACTGTGCTACATACTAGCTATGTAATCTTAGGAAGATTATTTAACCTCTCTGAGGCTGTTTTCCTTATCTGTAAAATGGGGATATTAACAGTTGTGAACAAGCTCCTGGCAAACCAAAGCCTACTCATTTCGAAAAAAGAAAAAGGGAAATATAGAGTTCAGAATTCTCAAAAAATCTTATTTAGCAGTCAAGTTAGCAGTTCTCCCCAACTCCTTTTTCTTTGACCTACCTCCTCTGCCACTTAATTACTTAGTGTTGTTTCCTTTGAAAATATTTACCTTAACTAATGTCACATAATAGGGGAATGCATTTATCCATCAATCCATCCATTCATTCAACAAATATTTATGAAATGTCCTCTGTGTGCAAGATATTGAGCTATGTATATGATGTTGATTCACTCAATGAATTATTTTTAAATGTATAATTTGGAAGCCTATATGATAATCTGAAAAAAACATTTATGATTATTTTAAGTGAAAAATAATCAAAATGCAAAATGTGTGCACACCATTACATAAACGGTGCAAATAAATAATAAACTTTATACATAGAAAAAAGGTGTTAACATGAAACACACCAGAATCTTAGTAGTGATTGTTTAAGCAATGCAATTATGGGCAATTTTACACTGTTTTATTATTTCCATATTTTACTATTTTCCAACTTTTCTATATGTCTTTTTCTGGAGTTAGAAAATGCTACTGATAGGAGAAAAACTATAACCTTGTCCACAGAATAAAGGATGAGGTTAGGTAAGGGAAAGACTGGGGCCTTTATGCTGGGATTGTTCTCTTGGTACAGGACACTGGGCCTGGCTTTGGTGACCCAGAAAAAGCTAAAAGTCGGTCTGTGAGTAAAATGTAGAACTCCTGTCCTGTGCAGGGCCACATAACCCGTTATGGTATCTCCTTTCCAAGAATTCAGAGGTCCTTAGCACCCCAACTGAGCAGCCAAGAACCTGCTAGCCTGGACCTGCAACCCCTCACACCAAGGTGTACAAGGGGCACATTGGGTATATATGCCCTCACTCTAGAGCTTGACAGCTTGCTGCCTCTTAAGGGTGTCTCATTGCAATTCCAGTTAAAAGCCAAGCACACTGCTCCTAACTTAGGTCATTGTTTGCCATGAAGTCTTTAGCAGGAAGAAAACATATTCTAGCTAAGAAGAAGGCACGATGATAAAGTCAAGCTGGGGGCTTGCTGACTTTGAGAAGAAAGGTTTCAAACCTTCTATCTTTTTTCCTGAAGCTCAAAAGTAGTTGGCACCCAGGCAGACAGTTGCTATTTAAATGGGATTCCAAGCATCAAAGGCCTGTAAACTTTGTCATGGACCAGGATTTTCCAAAGTATGGTCCTTTGGACCAGCTGCATCAGAATCACTTGGGATGCGCTGCAATGATGCAAATCCCCTGCTCCCACTCCAGACTCACTGAACAAGAATCTCTGGGCATGGGGACCAGAAAACAGCATTTTTAACAAGCTCCCCATGGGGGCTCTTATACCCAATAAAGTTAGAGAAACTCTAGTATAGAGGAAAGAAGTCTTTCCCTGAAAACCCTCCACCACTGTCTCTTCCCATTGCACTCCAGCTACACGGAACACTGGGGCAGCCCTATGGAGAACTTGATCCCTTTAACCCCACTCTACTTCCTTTGGGTGTATGGGTAAATATGTAGCATGAGAAATTGAGCAAACCTCAAAACTTGACTCCTGATAGGGTCTAGTGGCATTCAAAATGAGCCTACACCATAAAGGTCATTCATCTGTATTTTCTAAGAATCCTTGTGTATGTCTTTGTAGCATTTTTCAGTCGGGTTATCTCACTTGGATTCCCTGCTTGGGGTCCTTACATGAGGCAAGAGGCAGCAGAAGCACCGTGGAAAGAGTATGGCATTTAAAGCTAAAATATTAGGAGTGAGGCTGGGCATGTTGACTGAATGGATGCAAGTATGTCTGCTTCCCAACCTGAACCCCTGACTCCTCCTCTATGAAATGAGGGTCCCTGTCCGCCTGCCCAACTTCCTCAGCAGGTTGCTATGAAGGTCTCTGCAATTTCAGGGGTGAGATAACAAAGGTAACTACCCCCAGGCCCATGGAAGGAATTGGGAGATTAGCAAGCTTGCCTCCCAACACCCCCTTTTGAGGAGTCCTATCAGAAGGTCCACATGGTGTGTATAGGGTCATATATGTTCTCTAAAGGGGGCTATAAGCCTTAGAACCCCAAGACTTTGCCTCTCTGCTTTTCTGTTTGGGGAGGGTTTGTCTGGGCTCATGGTGAACGTATAGCAAAATCATGGGGGACCATTTGGGACCTCTCTGAACCTCAGAAAGACCTTGGTTTCCTCATTTCTCAAGTGGAGTTGTACCAAGAAAACTTGAAGTTCCTTTGCAGCTACTTAGCTTTCCTAGGATACACTGCTTCTGCAGCACTTTATTTTTTTCCCCACAGCTCTATTACTTCCAAGCATTTTCGTACCACCAAAGCCTGACAAGGTCCTGGCACCATCTTTGTGAGGTAGAAATGGGAGAAAATTATTCCCATTTCTTAAGTTAGAAAAGCTGAGGCAAAAGACAGTAAGTGACTAGCCCAAAGTCACCCAGGGGAGGAGAGATGAGCCAAGACCAGCCTCGAGATCTCTCACCCCCCCCTGCCCGTTCTTTTCCAGTACCCCTCAATAGATCCCAGGAGCTGTCTGTCAGCGTGCTGACACCACTCAGGAAAATGCAAGTTTCATCCTGACACCAGGAAGACAGAGCTACGATTACGCTTTGGTCCCCAAGGAGGCAGAGAAATTGCTTTTAGTTGACAAGTGCATCTCCCACACATATATCCCTCTGGTTGAATGAAAAGATAAAATCAAGTTAAAAATCCCCAATGCTCACTTAATTTTGTAAAGCATTTTGCTCTTTGAGCTAAGGTAGTTAGGATGATAGAATTTTCTAAGTCTTAGAAGTCTTGACAGGGTGGGGCAGAATAGTAGGAATTAAGGGGGAGCACAGAAGAAAATGTCAGGAAGAAGAAAAAGTAGAGAGGTAATCTTTTAGTTTTGTGCTGTAATCAGTAAGAGAAAATGGAGTTATCTGAAAAAAGAACTAGAAAGAACTGGGGTGAGTGTTTATGCCTTTGAAAAACTGCAAAAGATGTGAGCCACTGAAATTTCCATTATAAATGAAAATTTTGTGGCTTTCAGTAACAAGAGTTTGGGGGTTGAGCTGGGGGACTATCGACTTCATGTGTTACCAGAGGCATCCAGGACTGGGGCCAGGGAAGTTATTGCTCCTGCTCTTTACTAGCTCTGAAGGTCATCTCTGTAAATCACTTGCCCTTAAACGTTTAAGTGTGGCAGGTCCCCATGTGCTCTCATATCTATTTTCACATCTGAGCCTCATACAGCTTGGGAGATTGGCAGGAGAGAGATTAGCACAATCCCCATTTTACAGATGAAGAAAGTGAAGCTAAAGAAAGGGAAGTGACTTGCCCAAGGTCATTCTGCACTTGGAGCACTGTTTGTGCCTCCTTCTGTTGTGCTTAGCTCCTTCTCACACTACCCATATGCAGATTTAAATCTGGTCTTTAGACCTCATATACTTTTTGATCTCCTTTGGACTCTAGAGACTGGAGCCTTTCCCCTAGGTGAGCATCGTAGGGTCCTTTAAATGCCTCCTGGCAAAGGACATTCTTATTCTCAGGAGATATATGCTGAAGTATCTGCAAGTGAAGTGCCATCACGTCTACAATATAGGAGAGGGGGTGGGGAAGGAAAGAGAGAAGGGAGAGTGTGCAAATACGGCAAATTATTAATGAGGGCATGTACAAATATTTGTGTCATTCTTTCAATTTTACTGTACGTTAAAAAGTTTGAAAATACAAACTTGGGGGAAATCTCTCCAACCTAGTTAGCCACTCCACCTGCCTATGCTAAAATCTGGGGGTCAGTGGCACATTCCCTCCTACAGGGACTCCTTCAGAATGTCCCAGCCCCAAGCACAGAACTAGCTCAGCAGGAGGGACAGGCTGGACCCATGACTAGTTTTGATGTCTTAGATGGAGCTTGAGTGGTGGGAAAATGGCTGCATGTACTGAGTGGGAGTTTGAGGTGAGGGATTTTGTGGCAATACAGCTAAATGGAAGCCCTAGAGAAAGAGTCCCCCCACAATCTAATCAGAGCTGGAATTTTTCCAAAAATAGTTTGCTTGTTTTTTAAATTGCAGGGTTCACTTATCAGGGTTGGAAATGTCATTAAAGATAATCCGGTCCAACCTCCTCACATCCCAGGGAGGACACTGAGATCCAGGGAGGGAAAGTGACTTACCTAACATCGCCGAGCAAGTTAGTGGCTGAAATGGAACTAGAAGCCAAGTGTCCAGCCTCCTAGTCGAGGGCTCGGTCCATTACATCACACTGTCATCTCACCTTGGATTCGTGGGCTCTTGAAAGATCATCTGCCCATCCCAGGGCTTGCTCTCTTCAGACCAGCATGGCACTTGGGGGATTTGCAGTCAACAACAGTCCCTGCCACTGGGAGCAGAGCCAGGCGCCTGAAGATGGCACCTGTCACATCCCATTGGAATGAATGACCTCCCTCTGAAACCGAGATGGGCCAGGCGGAATCTGGGAGCAGCACCTTGAAAGCAGAGTTAGGCCAGGCCTGTGCGGCTGGTGCGCCATGAACATTCACGGAAGAGGAGGCCATGGAATATGTCCTGAGCACTGTTTGCTGGGGAGTTTTCCACCTCTCTCGGACCCCGAGTGATTTATTGATTATTCTCGGGGCAGCCACTCTAGTTCATTGGTTTAGCTTCCATTACCCTGAGGGGCGGGGTGAGGGGGGTGGTCTGCCTGCCGCTTCCCCTGGTCTGTCTGCTCACAGGATTGGTTCATCAGACAGCTTAGCTAGACCCTCGTGAGCCTGTCGGGATTAATGGCATTTGACTGTAGATCATGAGAAATCACATCAGTAGCTGCGGGTGGGGGTGGATGGAGGAAGCAGGAGGAGAGCAGAGGAGAAGGAAGAAGAGCAAAAGGGGAGGGAAGAAAAGGCAGAGGAAATTTCAATGAAGAAATTCTCTTGCACACCAACCGCTGACATTTTTGAGACTGTAGCTTCTCTCACTTTTAATCACCTCCTTTGTTAATTGCCATTTGTCAATGCAAGTAAGTCCTTCTCCGCTATAACTCAATCCTGGGACAACTCAAGTCTTAAGGACTCAGGGCTAGCTCCAGAGCCCAGTCTTCCCTAGCTAGTGAGTTGTCTGTCCTTCTCCCCTGCATTCCTACATCCCAGGCACTGTGGGGGCTGGTATGTGAACACCAGACTTGGCCTCAGAACTAAAGATGCTAAAGGCTGACCTTATCTTCCAAGCTGTTTTGGGTCTGGCACATACTCAAGGCCCCTCTCTCCTGCCTGCTGGGACCAAGAACCCTCTCCTGCTTTCAAGCACCCAGGGCTTATAACTGCCCTGCCAGTCCACCTTCCAAATCTCAGGAGACTTGTCAGACTGTAAGTTAAGGGACAAGGAAAAGAGGGGCTATCTGAGCTATAACTGCCTAGGACCAGAGAACAGCCACACTGGAGTGGAGGGGTCCTAGCGGGGGCCAGATCAAGTGGCAGTAAAGCCATATGATGCATTCAACAGGCTCTGGTCCCCCAGTGCCTTAGAGAATAACAGGAAAACTCAAGCCTCTGAGCGACTGTGGACCTTGACTGTGTTTTCAAGAGTGGCTCCGGGGTGCTGATTTCAGGGAGGAAATTGGGAACGAAGAGACTGTGTGGCATGGGTATAGGTCATAGATGGCTGGCTCTCCTGGCTGGGCCATGGTCTGGGGCTATGGCTCTCTTCTGCCTCCCTAGAGAGAGAGCTACCAGTATATCCACCAACACACACCTTGCTATCCTCAGAGACTGTCCCTCAAATCTACTCAGTGACAGAGAGATGCACTGAAAGGTATGGGGTCAGGAGTGGTGATATTAATGTCCAAGGCCAGGTTCAAGGACTGAATGCAGAACCTTGGCCTCTCTGGGTTTCTTGTTCTTCCTTCCCACTTCAAAAGTGGGAAGGGCCCTCTCGGAGGCCCTCCTCACTGATGCTCAGCCCCTCCTGCTGCTGCCACCTCAGCCAGCAGAGACTCTCACTCTCTTGTCCCTTCAGCTGCTCCCTTTCCACTGACCCCTTCCCTCTGCCTACACACATCCCAACCTTCACCATAAGACACATTCTTTCCGTCAGCCTTTCTCTACCTGCTCTTGGGTCTGCAAAACTTCTCAAATGGATGGTCTCTGCCTCCACTCACTATTTTACTTCTTCCCATTCCATGCCCACTATTGAAGGCCCTCGTAGCTTCCCAAGGCTAGATGCAGTGGCCCCTTGTCAGTTCTCAGTCCCCTTGACAACTTGGCAGCATTTGCTCCCCCATGATCCCTTTTTCCTTATTGATTGAAAGTCCCTCTTAGGTAACCATAAGTTTGTTTTCTGTGTCTGTGAGTCTGCTTCTCTTTTGTAAATAAGTTCATTTGTATCATATTTTAGATTTCACATATAAGTGATACCACATAATATTTGTCTTTCTCTGTCTGACTTACTTCACTCAGTATGACAATCTCTAGGTCCATCCATGTTGCTGCAAATGGCATTATTTCATTCATTTTTAATGGCTGAGTAATATTCCATTGTATATATGTGCCACATCTTCTTTATCCATTCATCTGTTGATGGACACTTAGGTTGCTTCTATGTCTTGGTTTTGTGAATAGTGCTCCTGTGAACATTGGGGTACAGGTATCTTTACGAATTAGAGCTTTCATCTTTTCCAGATACATACCCAGGCTAATTTATGGTTATCAAAGGGGAAGGGGGGAGGGATAAGTTGGGAGTATGGGATTAACAGATGCACACTACCATATATAAAATAAAGCACAGGGAACTATATTCAGTAATAAACTATAATGGGAAAGAATTGAAAAAAGGATATATATATAAATAAAACTGAATCACTTTGTTGTATACTTGACACTAACACAATGTTGTAAATCAACTATACCTTTTTAAAAAGTCCCTCTTCCGTTAGCTGTACCTGCCAGATCTCATGTCTCAGACTTCTGCCTGCTCAATAGCCCTCTCTCATAATAACCTTCTTATTCATCTTC
>NW_020172669.1:614799-638714 GCF_003031525.2 Neophocaena asiaeorientalis asiaeorientalis | reverse complement strand
GGCTTTCAAACTGTCCTATATGAAAACAACCCTTCTCTGACCCTGAGTCCCCTTTCAGCTATCATCCAATCTTCCTTTTCTCAGCTTTATTACTTAACACCTTCAAAGAGCAGTGTAGACTTGCTCTCCTCACTTCTCACCATATACTCATTCCTTGGTCCACAGCAAGATGGTGCCTGCCCCATCTCCACACACATACACACACTCTACTGAGACCCCTATCACTGCAGCCACCAATGTCTTTTTGGAGTCCTAATCCAAGGAGACACATCTGTGTCATAATTTTATTTGCCTTCTCTGTGGAATGCTACATTGTGAATCCCTCCTTATTTATTGAAACTCTCCCTTCCCTTGGCTCTGAGGATACTGTGCTATACTAGTGTTCTTATCAATGATTTCTCCTTCTGGCTCTGCATTCTCCTCTGGTACCCTAAATGGGAGCATCTCTCAAGTTCATGTCCTTAATGCTCTGTTCTTGTGTGGAGGCGCTCACCCACCTTAATTCCTCTGATATCTCTGTATCACTCACAGCACCTAAAACAGTGTCCTGTGTATATGAGACACTTAATTAGTGTTTACCTAATTGATTAACATTTGTTAATTGCACAGGTCTTGTATATAACAAATATGTTCCGTAAAGCCTGTTATTAGGGTCTTACAGTTTACAAACATTTCCTGCATATTTACCTGACTTCACCCTTATAATAACCCAGTGAGGTTGATTCTTTATTATTCTCATTTTTATAAAAGAGAGAAGGGGAATGGAGCCAACATTTGTGTTCTGTCTATTCTGTGCCAAGTGCTTTATACACATTTTAATTTAATCTTTACAACAGCCCTGTGAAGTAGGTGTTCTTAGCCACATTTTACAGATGGGAAAACTGAAGCTCAGAGAGGCACTCGAGACCACAAGGAATACATAATTTACCTCCTCTGCTATTTCACTGTTCTGTAAATTTGATCATACCAAATTTAGTGAGCAATACCGGGGAGGCATATAAAAGGTATCACAGAGTATTATAATTATTGTTTACATATAAGTTTTCTTTTTGAGTTTGCATTCCTATGAAATGTAATGTCAGGCATATAAAGAGCTGAAGAGGAAAATAAAACCCTTGTATTTCCAAACATTCCCTGCCTTTCCCCCTGCATATTATCATAATAGGAATTGATTATTGAGTGCTTACCGGGTGCCAGGCATTATGTTCAGTGCTTTACATGTGTGCTTTCATTTAATCCTCACCATCACCCTATGTGGTATGGGCTACTATTATACCCCAATTTATACACAAGGTAATTGCACCCCATAGGAGTTAAGTAACTTGTTCAAGGACCCCTAGTTAGTTTTTGAGGTAATTGAAAATTTAAGTCAGGTTGGTCTGACTCCAAAATTAATGTTTTCTCAATACCACTAGGCTACCTTTCCAAGAGGACAGGGAAACCAAGGCTCAGAGAGATTAAGTGACGTTAAGTCTCCTAACTGTCTTATATTTTTCCACTTTGCTTCAGCTGCTTGCATCCCTTTGTTGAAGGGACTGCTTTGTATTGTCAATAATCTTTATATGTCTGTGGTCTGTCTCCTCGACCACATTGTCAGCTCTGCCAAACCTCTTTAGATCCCCCACAGAGGGGTCTCACTAAATACTTGTCAATTGATAAGCACGGAGCTCTTTTCAGTTGAGAGAATTATTAATAAACCATCAGGCTTTGACAAAGTCCTTCTCATCTCCAAAGGAGTTGAGCCCTTGGTGCTTAGGAGATGTATCAATTCCTCGCCGTCCTGCAGCTTGAAGTCAGGAGCCCACACTCACTTGCCTCCGCATGGCATCCATTCTCCAGGGAGTCTCAATAGCGTCAGAATCATTTCACTGAAGGCTGAATTATGTGTGTGACTCTGGGAGGATGAGGTCCCAGGAAAGGAGGAGAGGCATGCGGGCTGATTTTGCATGCAGGTGGACCCTAGGGATGTTTCTCGCCATCTGAGATGATGTGTCAACCTCTAGCAGCCACACTCCACAGAACAAGCTCTAAAGATTGATTGTTACTATTATTATTAATAATCATTTTTACATTTGTACAGTGAACTTCCATTTATGCAAAATGGTCCTACACAAGATTTCATTAGTTTTAGTTTGTACTGGCCTTCCACAATACCTTTATGGCTTCAGTATTCTCCAAAGAAAAAAGTCCTCTGTCTAGCTTTTGAGGAAGGGAATCTCCCCAGGAAACTGACAGCTGAGACCCTGAGAAGGGGAACATTAGCCGGCTGGAATTGAAGGCCAGCAATTGATCCTGGTGAGCAACACGCTGCTGAGACATGTTTAGGGCCAATCCCCAACTTCCTTCCTTCTCTCTGCCTGTTCTCAGAACCAGCCAGTCCTTCCAGCCTAAGTAGAATCCTTAGCTCCTCCCACCATCAGAATTCATCCTTCCAGGTCCCTTCCCCCATCAGTGGCCTCAGGGACACCTCTGCGGAAGCTGGCTCATCAATTATCTCTTCCCCTCCCCCAGACCAAGTTTCTCATGCATTTCTATGAGTTCACTTGGCATCCTGCAAAAAAGAGAGGCAGTAGTAACAATCATAGCTACCACTCAGGGAGCTTTTACTATGAGCCAGGACTAGATTAAGCACTTTACATGCATAATCTCTCTTCATCTTCATAACAGTACTATACGGAAGGTTTATTAGGATCCCCATTTTATAGAAGAGAACACTGAGGTTCTGAGTAAGTAAGCAGCTGGCCCAAGGTCACATAGCTAGGTAATGCAGAGCCAGGATTCAAACCCAGGTCTAACAGTATTCTGTCCCTCAGTATAGGCTTCCATTTCCCAGATAGATGAGATCCAGAGATAGGAAGGCCATGTAGCATTCAGAGGAAAGAATCTCAGGAAGTCAGAAAAATAGAGTTTTCTTCCCATTTCTGCCAGTAACAAGCTAGATGACTCTGGGTGAGTCACTTAAAAGCCCCTGCTTCTGAATTCGCAAGCAGGGTCCACAGTGTGTCAGATTCAAAAGTGATGAGCCAAGGAAGGTTAATCGCCTCCAAATTTATAAAGTTTAAAAGCACCATGCAAATGCAAAGCGTTCCTTATCATAATCCTTAACATTATTATTCCAGCCTATTCATCTACCAATGAACCTGGGATAGAGTCCTGGCTCTGCCCCTGGATTCTGGTGCCATTTAAGTGCCAAGACAAATGGTCTTAGGGAGTCGGGGTGATCCATTATCCGGATATGGATTATTTCTCAGGAGTAAATCGTTAGCCCTGTCGGGCGGCTGATGAATTCTCCCATCACACCTAGGGGCTCAGCGCTCTGCATGGGACGTGCAGGGAATGCAAGCAGCAGCAGGAGTGCAGTGTGACTCTGCAGAGGAGTCCTGGGGGCGGGGAACAGGGTTAGGTTCCAGGGAGCAGCAATGACCCCCCCCACCGGTGAGTGAGAAGACGTAATGAACCCCACCCACCCACAGTCCAGCCCAGAGCAGAAAAAGATAACTTATTCTCTCTCCTGATGCTTAAAGCATGTTTGGGGAAGACAAAGCACGAAAGAGACGGACAGATTCGTACATAGGAACCTATTGGCAGAGAGAAGAATGGGCAACAGAAAGAAAAACAGAAAGAAATGAAGAAAGAGGGATAAAAAGAGGGAGAGGAAGAGAAAATGAAGAAAAATAAAAAACAGAAAAGAGACACAGGAAATAAGAGGAATAGAATAAAAAGAAATTCAGAAAGAAGAGCTAAGAGGAAAGGGAGAAAGAAAGAAAAACAGCAAGAAAGCAGCCCCCCAAAGAGAAAAAAGATAAACAGAGAATGAAAGAAAAGTGTTTTCTACGGAAGATATATGAAGAAAGCGAAATCTAGTAAGAAAATAAGCAGAAACAGGAGAAAGGGGGAGAAATACAATAGAAAAAAATAAGAAAGGGATATAGAGAAATAGAAAAATAAAACAAAAAGAGATAAAGAGACAGAGTGAAAGAAAAAGGGATGGGAGGGAAGGATGGGTGGGGTAAAACAGATGAAGGAAGTAGAGAAACATGGAAGAAGAGATTGAGGTCTTAAGAGGCACCAGAAATGTTTTCTGTTTTTGTTTTTGTTTTTCCTATTTGCATCTTTTCCCTTTTGCTCTGTGGCACACGTTATTTCAATGTAATGCCTCGGGGCTGGTCAGAGTCACCAGGTTTCCCTCCTAGCTCAGAAAGCTCCCTTCCACTTCTACCATTAGTCATTCTTGAGGGGTAAAGCATTGAAAGCAGAAACAGAAAGGTAGAGACAATTAACCTACTGAAATAAAAGTCACAGATACGGAGTGCTGAACACCTAGAAGAGCACATGCATACACAAACACACACACGTGTGCAAAACTAGGCAGACACAGAGACATTCTGAGGCAAACAGGTGCACAGGTGCTGAAAGACTTGAGACATAGGCATGGACAGACCCAAGCAGACAGGTATCAGCAGAGTCAACCTGAACACAAGGATGGGCACCGGCAGAAACTGACAAGGAACTAGATACACTGCTGTGAAAGATGACACAGAGGCACAGAAAAAAGATCAACATACAACCAGACAGGTGCGGAAGCAGACAGCAGGCAGGGTGGGAGGAGGAGGTGCCGCCTTAGCTCTTCTCTTCCTCTCCTCTCTTTGCCTTCCTGAAGTACCTGATAAAAGACATTTACCTCCTTGTGTCTCCTGCCCTCAGGATTTTCCTCTGGGCATTGTGACTATTGGTAGCAGTGTGTTTTATTTAAATAAACTCACTCCTGCTAATGAATCTGTTAGTTACTGTGTCATCCTTCCCAGGGAACAGATGTTCCTAACCAGTTTAAATAACCATATCCAAAAGGCCCCTTCAGGCATGAGTTTAAATAGTGGAATATCAGGTCCTATGGCTAAGACAGATTTGGAGTCTGTCTTGACTCTCACTCCAAGACTAGGACTTTTTTCCCCTGGTATTCCATGATCCTTTTTAACTTCATTGGACTTTCCTTTTCTGTGCATTTCGAAGCAGATGGGAGGAGGAGGTCAAGTAGCAGGATCTAATACCTGCACCCCCACTTGAATGAGAGGAACACCATAAAATTTCACTGGATAAAAAGTGTTTCTTGCAAAAGAAAAGTTTGAAAATCTCAGGGTTACACAGGGCCAGATGAGTTCTAAGGGTCCTTCCAGCTGTGACATTCTAGGATTTTATGACTAAGAGCTAATTCGTTCACATCTAAACCCGCAGTAATTGGACAAAACTTGATTGAATTTTCTGAGCAAATATGGCATCACTGTCTGCCCCAGTAAATATTTAGCCATGGCCCCAGTTTATTGATTTTGTGCAGTATCAATATTTCTTGGTGCAGTTTCCAACACTGACTAGTAGACCCATGATGACGTGAAACATGCAGGCTCAAGATGCCCTCCCGGGAAAACCACAGACGGTTGTTGGTGTGTTCAACTGGCTCGGGCTGACACAGAGACTGCACCACTCCCTCTGGATTGTGCTGGGCACGTGGAGGGGTGCGACGACTGCCTTTTAAAAGGGGCATAATGCTTGGGTGGGTAGATTAAGTTGGTTTAGAAGCTCAGAGCCGAGCTTCTGATCACAAAGAGAACCTAAATGAACGGGGCTTGCTATATGCAGCTCTACCTTGATGATGGGAAACATCCCTTGGCGCCTGTCTCACTCTTCATTTATTTATTCATTCTACAATGAGTGCTTTCTCTGCGCCAAGCTCTGTGCTACAGCTAGGGATACAGACATGAACAAGATACAGTCAGCTATCTCTCAAATATCTTATTTATGAACCAGAATTATGGTACAGTCAGGGAGCAGTACATGAGCTAAAGCCGAGAGATGTTGATGCTGCTCAGCGTCAACAAACTTAGGCTATAGATAAATATTTATGAGAAGAAATAATTTGGTAGGAATATTACACTATATGCATACTTTTAATTATTCCCACTGGCAAAACTGATGAATCAGAGACCTTTTTTTGTATGCAGTATTCAAGATGCATAAAAGTCTCGGAATTAGTTCAGGTAAAATAACCTGATTGTTTTCTAAGTACAACTCTAAAAAGTACAACTTAATACTTTTATTTATCTTTTAGTTACACACTTTTGGTGACAGGGTTTCATTTGTTGGTGATAGTTAGAGAGCATTGTTTTTTTGGAGAGAATTAAGGCATTTACTGGAAGAGAAGGGAAGATCCATTCCTCTCGTTGATGCTGTCATGACACTAACCCTGTCTTTTCTAGAGATACATTTGTGTAAGTTTGTTCTCTTAGTCATTCATTCTTTTGCTTATTTAGTCTTCCATCCATTCACCAACTGTACACCCAGCACCTTGTCTAAAGCATGTACTGGGTCAGGTGTAGGGATACTGGAGAGATTTAGACATAGCCCTTGCCCTTGAGGGGCATACACTTCAAGAGGGGAACCAACAAATAACTTTATTTGGAATGCTGTAGGACTTTATCAGGAATGCTGTAGCAAGGGTGTGCACAAAGGAAAGCTGTGAAGAACAAGGACTAAGAGATGAGGGTAGTTGGAGAACTTTAAGAGACAAGGTGACCCATTGGTGGGGGTAGGTCTGAAGGTCCATGCTATTCATCACGATTACACAGAGTCATCCCCATTCCGCAAGTTTTTGTTTTTGTTGTTGTTTTTTTGCGGTACGCAGGCCTCTCACTGTTGTGGCCTCTCCCGTTGTGGAGCACAGGCTCCGGACGCCCAGGCTCAGCGGCCATGGCTCACGGGCCCAGCCGCTCCGCAACATGCGGGATCTTCCCGGACCGGGACATGAACCCACATCCCCTGCATCGGCAGGTGGACTCCCAACCACTGCGTCACCAGGGAAGCCCCCACAAGTTTTTTTTTAATCAGCATTTATTTGTAAGAGCAACAAAGCTACACATCAAGCAGATCAGTCTGTGGCTGGGGTTAGCTCAGTAACCTGTATCAGTTTCACTATTTCAATTTAAGATGAAATATATCCACTCCTTTAAAAAAAACACACAGTGAAGGAGTTGGTCAGAGACTGGTTTCTACCCCCTAACTCCAGCTTCTTGCAATCAGATTTTCCTTGCCCACCCTATACCCCTTTCTAGCAGAATTCTTCTCTCAAGGGGACAAATGGGTTTGAGTAGTACTGGGTACCGTGGTGGCTTTCAAATTATTCACATTCCAAAAGAGCCTTAATGATTTCTAAGATAATTGGTTGTAGAAATAAGTCCTTCTAAAAATTCAGCAATAGAATGTTCGTGATGCCACTGGATGATTCAGAGCATTTGGCCTTAATTACTTTGATTGTCCGCCAGGATTTAATATATGAATATTACATTGAGATCTTCAATTTAATTTCTTGTGTAAATGGATTGTGGCAGAATCCTGTAGTCCTGGAACTGGCACATAATTCAGCGTGGGAGACACTATCTTAACTCATCTCATTACTCAAGCCATTTGTTGTCCTTCAGGCTTTGACAGCCAGGAGATGGGAAAGTAGCAGAGGTGATGTGATCTCTCAACCTGGGTCCAGACAGACATGAGCCAAAGTCTCTACTGATTACGTTGTTACACAGACACAGACAACACTTATTTTCAAAAGAAAAAAAAAAAAAAACACTCTTGTCAATGTGCAGCTTGTATCCTGGTCTTTCTTAGCATAGTGGAGTGGAAAAAGCTGGGACATGCACGCAAAAGGCCTGGGTTCTAGTCCTAGCTTGGCCGCAAAAATGCAGTATGACTTTGGACAAGCCCCATAATATCCACCTTGGGCAAGTCCCTTAATTTCTCTGGGCATTCAATTTCTCATCATTAAAGAGAGAATTACATGATCTCTAAGTGCTTTCCAGAGTGAAGATTTTCTGGCCTATGAATAGCACATGGCAAATCTGACAGCCTTGGCACCATCGCTGAAATGAGGTTGTTTCTATCCATCCTGAGTAATGAGCCCCCCAAGAATGGGCAACATCAGAAGGAAGGAAGAAAGAGACAGAGAAGATCAGTGGCGGGGTGGGGGGTGGAGAGAGAGAGAGGGAAAGGGAAGGGAAGGGAAGGTGAAGGAAACAGCCCTGCAGCGTTAGTGAGGTGTCCCCCAGGGCCTGGGTGAGCTTGTTAAGACCTTAGCAAAATGGGGGTCATTTGGGCCCTAGGAGCCTGATAGAAATTAGAGGAAAAAAATGAGACTCAGGGCTAAATGAGACTCAAAAACTATAAAATGGGAGGGACTTCCCTGGTGGTCCAGTGGTTAAGACTCCGCGCTCCCAATACAGGGGGCCCGGGTTAGATCCCTGGTCTGGTAACTAGATCCCACGTGCTGCAACTAAGAGCCCGCATGCCTCAACTAAAAGAGCCCACATGCCACAACTAAAGATCCCGCATGCTGCAATGAAGACCTGGCACAGCCAAATAAGTAAATAAATAAATAAAATTTTTTAAAAAGTATTAAGTGGGAATCCATAGTACTGGAGAATTTATTTGTAACACATATAATAGATAAAGTGCTTGCACCTAGAATGCATAAAAAACCCTACAAATGAATAAAAAAAGGGCAAGCTAGCAGGAAAAAAAATGGACAAAATACTTAAAAAGGAATTGTACAAAAGAGCATATCCAAAAGACCAATAAACATATGAACATGTCCTCAACCTTATTAGGCACCAGAGAAATGCAAATTAAACCTCAGTGAGATACCACAGCACACTCACCAGAATGATAACAATTTAAAAACCTGACAATACTAAGTGTTGATAATAATTTGGAGCAATGGAAGAGTGTAAATTGGTGTAACACTTTGGAAAACTGTTTAGCAGCATCTACCAAAGTGGAACATGTGCAGCCCCTATGACTCGGTGATCCCACAACTAACAGAAATGCATGCACATGTGTACCAAACAAAAATATCTGCAGAGATGTTAGGCCTAATAGCTCCTAACAGGAAATGGTCCATATGCCCATTACAGTAGAACGGGTAAATAAATTGTGGCATATTTACAAGGGGAATATTATACAGCAGTGAGAAGGAACAAAATAAGCTTCATGCAACAGCATGGATGAATGTCACAAACATAATGTTGAATGAAAGAAGCCATACACAAAACAGTACATACTGAATGATTATATAAAAATCAATAACTGGTAGAACTATAGAGTTTAGTGATACATGCTGAGGAGCACAAGTATAAATAAAAGCACGGAAGTGATTTATGTAAGAGTCAGAATAGTAACCTTTAGGAGGTGGGAAAGGAGTTGTGATTAGGGAAGGGGCACATGTTGGGCATCAGGGGTGTGATAATATTCTATTTTTTGATTGAGTAATAGTTATAACACAGGTGTTTCATTGACTAACCTGTGCATTTATGATTTATGCCTTTTTCTTTATGTTTCATATATTACACAAACACAAGAAAAAGCATTAAAAATACAAAGATAGAGGGGCTTCCCTGGTGGCGCAGTGGTTGAGAGTCCACCTGCCGATGCAGGGGACACGGGTTCGTGCCCCGGTCCGGGAAGATCCCACATGCCCCAGTCCGGGAAGATCCCACATGCCCCGGTCCGGGGAGACCCCTCATGGATCTCATGGCTGGGCCCGTGAGCCATGGCCGCTGAGCCTGCACGTCCGGAGCCTGTGCCCCGCAACGGGAGAGGCCACAACAGTGAGAGGCCCGCGTACCACAAAAAATAAAAATAAATAAATACAAAGATAGGAAAAAGCCAAAGACAAATCCTTTTCTCAGACTAATGTCACTGCAAGTTCTATCCATCCTCTCAGGACCCTGCTTCCGGCTAATGGGATTCTATACTTTAGACAAAGAGAAGGCCAACATTGTGCCCCATTCCTCTCTCTATCCATCTGCCACAATTCTCCATCTTTAAAGCCAGACTGACCCAGACTTGTACCTAAACAGCTTTCAGTTAATTGACAAAGTCAAATAGTCAAATTTGTCAGCCAAAACCAATAGTCAAAGGTATTACCCCTGCTGCTACCTAGGCCCCTTCTCATTCCTCCCATTCCCAAACTATTCTTGTTCCATTTCAGTTCTTTCTCCTGAGTCTTTATGTAGTCTTCTTTTTTCAGACTTGTTCATGCCCTTTGGACCAATGATTGAGTGACCCAACTGGGTTTCCTTAGCTAGAACCTCAGCAAGCCCTCCCTCTCCACAGACTTGAATATCTACTACCTTCGCTGTGCAGCCTCCTTTGCTCCTGCCCAACTCAGGTAGGGTATCTACCCCCACCTTGCCCCCAGATCTTACAAGGCTAAAGTGCCTTATCCAAAACCCCTGGGGCCAGATATGTTTCAGAATTCAGAATTTGGGAGATTTTACCAAGATAATCCTGTGTATTTGCCTATATTACATAATACCTCTAGCAGGTTGTGGCATAGCTCCCCATAATCAAATACATTAATATTTCTGTCATGAACGACATGAATATTCATACTGAGACAAAGACTATCAATATTTTAACATGAGTTAAAATGAGTTTTAACATCAAACTTGTGAGAAAAAAAATTTTTTTCAGAATTTTGTGGGTTTGGAAGTGCAAATAAGGATTGATGATCTGTAGTAGGAACGCAATGCTTGTTTGGTGGATGGATAGAAGCATGAATGGATGCAATATATTACATATGTTTATCTTCTCAAATAAGTGACAAATGTGCATTTAACAAGAGTCTTCATAACTTTCTTTAGCCAAGAGTACCCAATCATGGGCACATTAGAATCTATTGCTGGTAAGAAGAACACAATTAGAAAAATACATCACATAGGTCTGATACCACATCATGGATGGCCTGACCTGGGTCAGGTGGCCACCCTGGGCCAATCAGTGGCTGCTCCTGCTAATACATCAACCAGCCATTTTCCCAACAATGGGGCTGTAGTTGAAGTAGGCCTGACTAGAAGGGAAAGGTGGGCATGGCAAGTACCTGGGGCTGTTCTGTTGAGTCCAATGTGAAAGGAACAGGTGGACTGCATGCATCTTCAGATGATCCTCCTTAAATAGTATTTCTCTCAACCATGTTTTGCAAAGATATTGAGGCAGTGAGCTTGAAATTGACTTCCCCAGCAAGTACTCAGGGTGCAGTGAGTTTATATTGCTAGTTAAGGGTAGAGCTGGATGTTTTTACTTCCAGTCACTTGGGGGTAGGGGTACTATATCCTGTTGTACTGAGACGCTCCAGAGGCAATGCAGGGAGTTAGCAAGGGACTAGAGCATGAGTCAAAGCCAAACCTTCAGGCTCCACCAACCAGGAGACTCCAAGGAATCATGGGACAATTCAGCAGGATAAAACCACGCAACTACTTCCAGGACCAATACCTAGAGGGGAAACCCAAGCGAAGGGAATTCAAGTAGACTTTAGAAGACTCGGTCTCAGAACTCCGGGGCACTGGGCTGTTTGCTCCTAGAAAGTAGAGACTAGGAGTTACTAACTTGATATCTTCCATAGCAATGCCCCAGGCTTTTCAACCTTAAAACGAGGAGATGGGACTTATCTCCAGGTTCTCTTCCTGCTCTAGTTTTCAGCACCCACGAATCTATGATTTTCTTTTTTTTAAATGCGTATTGTTTCTCATAAAAGTAATGCACACTCCTATTGAAATTTTGGAAAATGAGATAAATATATGAAAGTTTACACTCACCTATCATCCTACCTCTTGCCCACTTGAATGTATGTCCTTTTTGCTTGCTTGCTTTATTTTCCATCTCTTTATAAAACTGTGCTCATAGAGTTTTGTATTTTGAGTTACACACTTAAGTATTGGGCTGGCAAAAAAGTTCGTTCGTTTCCATACGATGTTATGGAAAAACGCAAACGATCTTTTTGGCCAACCCAATATATTGTGAGCATTTCCATATCATTAGAAAGCTATGATTCTAGTCTAATTTGAATGTCTGCTAGACATTGTGGAGCACACTAAAAAGTATAAAATGTGTACCTTGCCCTTATGGAACTTACAATCTGGTTGAGAAGTTGAGACTAATGTATATGAAACCAATAGTGAAAAATAAAAAATGGAATATAATTAAATGTCATTTCTAGGGACAGGCTGGAAGGACAGTGAGACTCTAAAGGAAGGAGAGATTGATGTGGACAACGCTAGTGAGGGAAGGTTCCCAGAGAAGGCAGGACTTAAGTTGCCCTATAAAGGATAAGAAAAGGAGAATGAGGAAAGCAGAGGCATCAGTGAAACAGAAGCAATTGAGGGAAGCTGGACTGAACACTCAAAATCCCTTTATGCTTTGTTGTTGTTGATGATACAGAGCTACCCATGGCCAGGGTTTCAGGACTCTCTAGGGGCTCATCTCACTTATGAACAAATAAACCCAGGTCTCCAACTTGAAGGGAACTTGGAGGATAAATACATGAAAAATGAAGCACTCATATTAATGTGGCAGTGGCTTAGGCTCAGACCTTTTTCAGTCTAGTAATTGACTTGCTTCTTTGCTACATCTCACACAGTGATGGTTCAAACATCATGGTGCTAGTGGTTAGAGTCCCGGTTGAACAACTTCTTTGTAGATAGCTGATTACATGATTCCAGAGCCCTGGTAATGGCCAATTCACTACTGTGGGTTGATAATCACAAGAAGAGAAAAAATGAGAGAATGCTTATGGCACAAACCTCTTTCTCCATCCATTGAAGACACAGCTGAAAACTCATTGAGAAAGTTAATTAAGCCACATCTGTGGTCTAAAGAGCTCCCCAGTGAGACTAGGAGTTTCTCAGGGGCAGAAAACCTGTGCTTTGAAGAACAATAGAAAGGTACTGTTACATGAAATACCACAGTCTAGATTCATTTGTGATGCATCAGAAAGTGCCTTCGCCTATGGTCAGGAGACTTGCCACTAATTAGCTATATGACTTTGACCAAATTCCATTACCTCTCTGAGTTCACCTCAGTTTTCTTCTTCATCTGTCAAATGGGAAGTATTCCAAAGTTCCCTTTTTGGCACAAAAACTCTATGAACCTATGATTTCTTTAGACTCTCACAGCCTTTCATATTTTAGGAATCCTCTATGACAATGCAAATAACCCTGAGAAAAGGCTACTTCTTACCCTTGTATTGCCAGTCACCATACCTCGGAATCGAAGTCCTTTAGGGAATGGGACCAGGAGGAGAGCGAGCAGGCCCAGCCCAAGGGGAGAGGCACAGAAAGGAGAAATGGGTGGGCCCCCAAGATGTCACCAGTTAAACAGAGGGGAGGATCTTGATAACTCCTCCTCTATCTGCCTCTCCCCTGAGTGTCCAGAAGCAGGCTGTGTTTGACCGCATGCCTACGTAGGTGCCTGCTTACCACGGGATGCCCTGGCTGCCAGCATGCTGTTCCAAGCCAATGGGAGAACCCTGAGGTGAAGTACCTTGGGGCCAATCATAGGCGGAAGTATCTCTTTAATGGCCAGCGAGACTGCATCTTTGGCTCCTTTTCATTGCTTCAGGCCAACTGAAGGCTCTCTGGACTCTCAGCCAAAGCTGAGCCATCAGCCAACAGGAGTGTGCTCGGCTGCTGGATCCTGATTTCCTCTGAGGCTGATGGGTAGCCCTGCCTCAGGGGCTGTCCTGTCTCCCCATTGTCATCCTTGATTGAAAACTTTTGCCATGAAGCACAGAAGGCATGAGCAGTGGGACATAATCAAGGCAGCCCAATGAGAGGTAGGCATGCTGGGGGCCAGGATCCATGCCCAGGCCCATCCCCTGCAGGTGAGTGCAGGTGAACTGGCAAAGGGAAAAAACAAGCAGGTAGAACTGGTGGGGAGTGGGCACTGTAGGATTGAAACGAAGGGCAAATCCTGACAGGTGAAACTCTTCTCACTTCCTTCCCACAAGCAATGAGTATCCAAGTGGTTTATCCAAAACCCTATGGTCCCTTCTCTATTCTTTGCCTGTAGCCCAAACCACAGCCAAGGAAAAGTTCCTCCCAAGACAGTAAGAGAAGTTTGTTGGAGAAAGTGTGCTGGCTCCCAATAAGAGTCTGTATTTCCTGCCTTAGGACTCCCACAACGTCCAGAGGTAGACTTAGTGGCTCTGGATTCCAAGGACACATGGATCCCATGATCTTTGCTTCTTACATCTCAGACTGCAGTCTGACCTTATGTACTTCAAGGAAGGCTAAGATTGTAGGTTCAACCCTCAGTAGACTGGGTAGTTTTTGTTTCACTTCCTGACACTATTATTAGTGCCACCGAAGGCCAAACCCCAAACCTGGGTAGCCATTTAAGCAATGTGTACACAGGAGACAGAGTAAGAGAGTATAGAGGGTTCAGTGCAAAGCCTTCCCTATTTCTGGAGATATTCGGTCATTCATCAAACACTTGCTGAGTGCCTTTTATGTGGCAAGTACTCTGCTACATGCTAAGGGGACAAAGAGAAATAAGACACATGAGCTTTTGGTGAAGACCACCAGAGCAGGGCCAAGGGAAGAGTGTATTTTGAGCATTGGTGATAGATTATTTTATGTCCTTTAGTGATTAGTCTGATGTTATAGTTGGCTTTGAAATGCTCCAGAACTGGCCCTTGGTAAAACCAATCAGAAATGTCTGTCTTCAGTGTCCTTAAGGTACTCCCCTATTAAAACTTTTTCTTTAAGAAAAGAATTTGCTGTAAAATTGCTATAAGATCTTGGGCAAGTCAATTCTCAAGTCCCTCCTCAAAATAAAGGAGTTTGGAATAGGGACTTTTCAAATCTGAAGGACCATCCAGGAGTCTGAAGTACCAGCCATTTACTCCTTAGTATAAATTTAAGTATCTATGCTGCTTCTTCCTGGGCTTAGCTACATTTTAAGCTAATTTTTAAGCTCCCCCCACCCCACCAATGTGTAATGAAAGGTTTTGTCAACTGGTGAAGAAATATCAGGGATCTGCTGACAAGACAGAGAAGTATTTGAGGAAGGGGAATGAGGATGAAAAGGGATATAATAAACCTCCCCAATATCCTAACATCTTCTTTCCTTAGGCTGTAGGACCCTGTATTCTGTTGAGGCTAATCCCAAACCATAGTTACTGATAAAAAAAAAAGAATAATTAAAATATAAAGCCCTCTTTGGGGCTTACAATGCTTTAACACCAAAAGGCTTGGTGAAAAGCTCTGAGTACGTATTCCACAGGCTCAGGATTCAGGGATCACAACAGATCTTTGCGCATTACTCTTCCCTCTGCCTATTTCAGGTTCCTTTGGAGTCAAGATCTCACTCCCACTGACCACGAATATTTTGAATGACACAAGGTCAGGAAAAGGGACAGCAATTCAGAAATGCACATCACTCCTTAAGTACATTTAATTGTAAAGGACAAATAATCAATGCAGTCCCCTGTCCAAACATGGCAACTAGAAGAGGCAAAGCAAAGCTTTTGCATTTCACTCCTAACCAAAATAAGAAGCCAAAGGAAGGAGGGAGAGGGGGTGGGATCAATGAATGCAATCAATGGTCTATATTAATGTTTCTTATATGGTAGTGCTGATTTGCAGCTCTCCAGGTACCAAATGGCATCTGGGAAACATTACTCCATCCCCCAATTGACGTAATAATTAGATTGCATAAATGGCTCCTCTGCACTCACTGCCAGCCCAAGAGACAAATGTTATTGGTGTGCCAATCAATCTTCCCCCCGCCCCCGACCCCCGTTCAAGTTTCAACCTGCATCAGCAATTACTCTGTGGAGGTCAAAAGCCACCCAAATGAGTGAAAACTGGCAAAGATGAATTTCAGGAGTGGATTATACTGCACTGCTTCCCAGCAGGGTATGCTTGGGACCCGAGCAGGTACATGAACAGATCCACAACTGGACATACCACAAGGGGCCAAAAGAGGGACAAAAGGCTAGTGACATCTTCTGCAATATTTTGCTTTCCTCTATTCCAATTATCTTCTTCATACTTAGATAAACCAAGGAGCTGAGAAAAGTATGACAGGGGAGAGCTTTAGTTATTTGGTATTAGTCTTTGTGGCAGGCTGAATAATGCCCCCCCCCAAATCCATGTTCTAATCCCCAGAACCTTTGAATATTACCTTAAATGGGACTCTGCAGATGTGATTAAGTTAAGGATCTTGAGATGGAGGAATTATCTTGGATTATCTGACTGGGCCCTGTCTTTATAAAAGTGAGTCAGAGGGAGATTATAAATAGAAGAGGAGAAGACAATATGATCAGGGATGCAGAGATTAGAGGTGATGTGGCCACAACCCAGGGAATGCTGGCAACTACCATAAACCAGAAGAGGAAAAGAATATAACCTCTCCTAGAGCCTGTGGAGGGAGCATGGCCCTGCCAACACTTTGATCTTGGCCCAGTGAAACTGATATCAGGCTTCTGGTCTCTAGCTTGTGAGATAATAAATTTCTGTTGTGTTGAACCACAAAGTTTGTGGTAATTTGTTACAGCAGCCATAGGAAACTAATATTGTCAGGTCACAGGTAGAATGACAAAGAATCATCCTGTTGTAGTATCAAAATCTTCCTCTAGCCAAAATATGCCCTCCATCTATCACAATGCAATGGCCATCACTAGGAATCCAAAATTCACATGTACGTGTCAACATTTCTACTTTTGGAGTAAGTCTTTCTTGCTGCTACATTGCAAACAGTAGATATAAGCCCTTGTTTTCCATTAGTACTTTTGCATGAATTTATATATCCAATTACCTCCAGCCACCAGGCAGGCCTTGGGGGGACAGGGAGGGACAGTGAGCAGGTAGGGAAATACAGTAAATATACCTAAATTGAAACCACAATTGGGCTCAAATCAAATCTCTTTTAGTAATAACACTAAGTAGGGCCTCTAGGAAAACAAGTCATGGCAGAACTAACTTAATTTACTCTTCTGATAAGGTTACAAGGCTTGTGGATCAGGAGAATGTTGTAGACAGGATGCATGTGGATTTTAACAAGGCTTTTGACTTAGGCTCTCATAAGCACATTGTAGATCAAGTGAAGAAATACCAGCAGCAGGTGAGACTCCACAGCTAGCAGGAGACTGCTGATATGTAGGTCAGGGTCTTAAGTGACAGGTCACAGGTCTCTACATCAGTCGCAGTCAAGTCACCATTATTATCCATGACTCACACAAAGATCAAGATTGCACTCCCTCTGAGAGTAAGGGTGCTGGGAAGCTCAAGGGTCCAACTGATAGACTGGATGTGAGAAGCAGGATACGAAAGAGTATCAGTAGCCTGGAACAGGCTGACCCCTGTGAAATGCAATGTCCAGCACTAAAAGTCCAAAATTCACATGTACAAAGACAGGTTTATATACAGAACAGCCATCAGGGTGCAAAAGGCAGAGGGGGTCAGCAGGCAGACAGTTCGATGAGTTGTAGCTAGAGTTGCCTTTCCAGAAACAGGAGAGAGCCCTGCTCCCACTTGAATATTCCCCATTGTCCAGGCTATAATGGGGTTCAGTTTGACTCCCTTCCAACCTTTAACCCCAAAGGTAATCTGTTAACAGATTAGTAAATATCCTTCCACACTTGTTTTCCTATGAAATTTTTAACTTTTAAATGATTATTGATGTAAGTGACATTATTTATTATATAAATTATACACACAATTGAAAGCATGTTATACATATTGTTCCTAGCCTTGCTTTTTATTTCACAATATGTCATGGGCACCTTCCCATGTCAGTGATCATAACAGCTGATAATTACTGAGCATTTTCCATGTGCCAAGTAAATTCTAAAAACATTTCATGTTTTCCTTTATTTAAAACTCACAGTAACCCCGTAAGACGGGTACTATTTTTACTATCCCCATTGTAGAGAAAAGAAATCACATTTAAAGAACTTTCTCAAGATCACACAATAATTATTTTTTTAACATCTTTACTGGAGTATAATTGTTACTTCACTCCGTATGACAGACTCTAGGCCCATCCACCTCACTACAAATAACTCATTTTCGTTTCTTTTTATGGTTGAGTAATATTCCACTGTATATATGTGCCACATCTTCTTTATCCATTCATCTGTCGATGGACGCTTAAGTTGCTTCCACGTCCTGGCTATTGTAAGTAGAGCTTCAGTGAACATTGGGGTACATGACTCTTTTTGAATTATGGTTTTCTCTGGGTATATGCCCAGTAGTGGGATTGCTGGATCATATGGTAATTCTATTTTTAGTTTTTTAAGGAACCTCCATACTTTTATCCATAGTGGCTGTATCAATTTACATTCCCACCAACAGTGCAAGAGGGTTCCCTTTTCTCCACACCCTCTCCAGCATTTATTGTTTGTAGATTTTTTGATGATGGCCATTCTGACTGGTGAACATCACACAATAATTAAATGACATAGGTTGGATTTGAGTTCAATTCTCTCTAATACTGGAGCCTGTGTTCTTAACATCTACACCATGCTGCCTCTCAGTACTTTGTGGGCTACCTTATTAGAAAAAAAAACAGCATAAGAGTTTATTGTATCTGTATCATAATTTATTTAATCTTATATTAGTGGACATAAGATTGTTTCCTTAATGAAAGACTTCTTAGAGCTTTTAATATGCCAATGTGCATTATGACTTTCCTAAGAGGGGAGCACAGTAGGCACTGTGTCCAAAAATTCCTTAACCATGACATCCACTTTCTTCACAGAGCATTGCAGGGACTGGGGTTTTGGGGACCAAATTTTGGTGTGCATCTGCATCGCCTGGGATGCTTTTCCAATGCAGAGTCCCAGGCTTCAACTAAAGTGCTTCTGATATATGTAGTTCATGGACCACACATTGAGAAATGCTGCTGTGTGCTACAGGATTAATCTTTGATGTGGAAAATAAATATGAATGGCTACATAACTGCAGTTTTAGACAGACCAAGGGCATGAATACCTGGGGGAGAGAACTCTTTCCCCTTCCCTCCTCAGGCTATGTAATCCTCTAAACTTTATCCACTCAAATGCCAGAAAACCACAGCCCAATGAAGCATTAATCTAAGATTCTCAGTGATCCAGGTTCCCCGAGGACTAAGCCACTAGTGGCCACATGTCACCTCATCCCTCTAAATGAAGAACTATGCCACCACTGAAAGTATAAGCTAACAATAGGTGAATATTTCTAGGGAGTTCATTGCATATAGATTTGAACTCAATACTGGGACCTCTCCCTTCAAGTTTCTGTCATCTATAGAAACATTAAGAACAAACCTCTACAACCCAATATGGAAAAAAAAAACAATATGAGAGAATAAAAGTTTGTGTTTTTTATACCGTGACCTTGGAGAAGTACAAGATGACCTATTCATGCTCTCAAGTTATATTTAATATTATGACATCCCATTCAGCCTTGCAGGTTATTGCTTAAGGGTCACCTGAGGTTGAACTGGAGACAGCAGAGGGAGGCCTTAAGGGGAAAGCATCAGATAGGGAGAACACAGCTGAAGGAGTGTTTAGTAGGGATGTTCCTGGAAAGATTCATCTCCAGTGAGTGGAGAGGGGGCTTACTAGAGAAGGGTTCAGCGTAGCTTATCGTTGGTTTAACCCCAAGCCCCGCACTTGACACCCTCTCCACATACCACATGCTGAGATTTCTCAAAATACCTTTATCTTTAGAATTTCAAAGGATCCTCACTTCAGCTGTAAGATGCTGATGGGATATTGCTACAAACCTCATTTGACAGATGGGGGTTTTGAAGACTACAGGGGTTTGGAAGAGTGTATGCGTGGGAGTTAATAGTAGAAAAGAGAACTACACAGATCACGATGCAGAAGAAAGTACACAGGAATACACAATTTTACATTTAGCAGAATCTCAAACGTGTCAAATTGCACAGAAAAAAATCTGTAAGGACATATGGATCCAATATTCACAGTTATCTCTGAGAGGTTGGATTATGAGGGAATTATGTTTTCTTTACACTTGTCGGAGTCTCCTTTCTCCTCAAATGTTCTACAATGAGCAATTGCCTTTATGCATAGAAAAAAAGGGTAAATATTAAATTAAAATAGGGCATCAGACTAAAGTTCAAGTTCCAGCTCTGCCCCATGTACAAGTTTCTTCACTCTCTAAGACTCAGTTTCTACAAGCTTCCTCAAGGCCCAAAAGTTGGGTGAAGACATTAGTTGAGAGAAAAGGTTAGGAGAGGAGAGGAAAGGAAAGGTTAAGAAAGACGCTACTTTAGTTATCTTGGGAAGTGGAAGTACTGTTTTCTGACTTCAGAGGTAGTGGCTGTGAGAATGCTGTGCAAGTTGTCAAAGGCTGTTATGCAAGTGACAAGAGTTTATTTAAGGGGGGAGGGACAAGATAATGGTATGGGATTAGGAGATACAAACTACTGTGTATAAAATAGATAAGCAACAAGGATATATTGTACAGCACAGGGAAATATAACCATTATTTGTAATAACTTTAAATGAAGTATAATCTATAAAAATATTGGATCAGTATGTTGTACATCTGAAACTAATAGATTGTAAATCAACTATACTTCAATAAATAAAATAAAATAAGGGAGAGCATATGGTTAAATCATAATCAATATGAACACATCTCTGAAATGCACAAATAGTGTTTACTGTTAATTTACTTCAAATAATTAAATAAGCCAATTATTTCTTTAAAAAAGAGTTATTGCTATTAATGACTCCTGATCCCCGCTCAGACACACACACACACACACACACACACACACACACACACCCACACACACATACACACACAACACCCCTTCCCCAAACTGCCTGAAAATCCACACTTTGGCTCAATTTTCTGTTCCATTTCCCTGCAATATCGCCCTGATGATCTCATTACCAACTCCTGGTAGAGGCTTGTTACTAGCTTATCTAGTTACCTTGGACTCTCCACCATATCCGAGCTCATCCCCCTATAGACTGTTCTGTCATTAACAAGTGTCATCTACATAACTCAAAGTCATGTCCCAGAGCTCTGCAGCAGCCAGCATAGTGATTAAAAAGCAGCCTGATCCAACCAGGACAGGATCCAGATCTCCTTATTCCAAACCAGATTAATTGCCTCATTAATGACAATGCCTCACCTGAGTCCAGTCTATTTTTGCAAAAAACTGTATAAACTGTATACTCCATATCTTTCTGGGGCCTCACAGCAGCACTGGAGATGGACACCCCTGTTTACAAAGCAAAGAGGGCAAGTGACCTGTCCTAGATTCACAAAGAGTAGGTAACAGACAATATCAGAATTCAAACCCAAGCCATATCTAGGCCAGGCTCTTTGCTCTACATCATGGCATTAGTTCATAGTTGGATGTGGAGAAAGGAACACACAGAAAATAAATTACTATGCACCTGACCAATGAGAGATTTGGCATGATATATAGCAAAGCCTTTTTCTTATTGGAGTAAAACAAGACCCATGACTTGTAATATGACCTCGTTTGTGATCTGGGGGCCAGGAATGAGAAAATTCTCTTTCTGAGATCAGCACTGAGCTCTCCCACAAGTCATTTATTCTTTCCTTCATTTATTCACTCATTCATTCTATAAACATTTATTGAACACTTTGTACATACCAGGCACTGTGCTTGGTACTAGTGGATAAGACACAAGGAAGAACAAGACATGGTCTAGGCCCTCAAAGGAATTTACCATAGTCTAGAGAGAGAAATTGGAAGCAGACAAGGATAACTCCAAATGCATAGCAAAGTAGGATTCATGCCATAAGTGAGCAACATTCTCTGATAGTCTACAGAGAACACTCAGATCTCTTTGGTGGAGCGGGAATGACTTCATGGTGTATGCTTGACTTATGAAGGATAAGTGGAATTTGAAGAAATGGTAAATGGGTGGGAATGAGGGGCTGCCAGGGAAAGAGAACAGCATGATGTAGGCACAGAGGTAAGAAACCAGATGGGTTAGATGGAATCAGTGGGTGATTGCATTTCGATGGAGCTGGGATTGGACAAAAGAAAGGAAAGATATAATGGGAAGGTCTGTTTGGGCCAGATTTTGGTAGACTTTGAATATCTCAGCTTCCATCCTTCTCAGAGACCAGCAACAGTGAAGGGTTTGGGGAAGACAGCAAAAGATGGATGTTGCTCCCTGGGAGCCAGATGACAAGGAAAAAAGAAATGCCTACCTGGACTCCAGAAGGGGAGAAGTCACACTGAGGCTCCTTGGCAGGGTAGGTAATGATGGCAAATTGCTTCCAGGGAAAAAGCTTAATTTAGTTCACTGAAATGCTTGTCTTGGCACCTTTCCCAGTTCACCTTCTGTGCCTTTACTTGTGCTAAACTCTAAACCTGTAGCATCTTCCTCAGCCCCTCTCCCACCAATTCTGCTTGTTGAGAAAGCTGATGCATTTTTCAAGGTGTCCTCCCTGCCCTTTGCCTCAATGGTCCTCAGTTCTCCATAGTTAAAGCCACTGATATCTGTTTCTGCTCAGTCTCTTTCCTGGCTCCTCCTTGGCTCATACCTTTCTAGTTAATCTTCACCAGAGTTAAATCCTTGGTCCTCTTCTCATAGTGTAACTTAAACACCCTATTTCTGGTCCACGTCCATGGGTGCAAGTACTATGTCAATGACTTCTAAATCTACTTCTTCTCTTTTCTGAATCTTAGGTCCACACATCCAGCTGCCTATTAGACATCTGTACATTGATGTGCCACAGTTAACCTCAACTCAAAATTTCTTCCACCATTCCAGAGGAAATAATCCTCCCACACAAAACATACTGTACTACCTAATCTACCACCATATGCTCTATCACCCAAATTAAGCACCTGGAAATTTTTCTTGACCTCCCCACTCACTGTCCCGCAAACATCCAATCAATCAGCAATTCTTTAAGCTTCTACTTCTTTAATATTGGCTGACTATGTCTTCTCTTCATCCTAACTGCTGATCTCTCATCTGGATTACTAAAGTAACCTTGTTACTGATTTCCTTGACCCCAAATTACGTGCCACAATTCTCATGTAAGCCTTGAATCAATACTCTTCCCAAATATCTCTTTCAGGAAGCATTTCCTGATCCCTCCCAAACAGTCCTTCCTTCACATAGATCTTGCTAAGGATATATTGCCAAAGAACCTCATAAATGCTGATACTATGCCCTTGTTCTGTAAAAGGAAATGAGGGACATGGAGATCGGTGCTTCCAGAAAAATATTTCCAGGCATACACTGCTGTGGAGAATCCTGAGGTACATATGTGCCCAAGGGAAGAGAGTCTTGGCAGGGGGTTCCAAGGCAGAAGCCAACTCTGGAGAGGCCATACTAATCTACCTCCAAACACTAATCTACCTCCAAATTTTCTAACTTTACACTTTTTCTTTGGTTTTCTCACTGAAGATGTGACCCACTGCTGCAGGGATTTGGGAAATAAAATGCATCATTAATCAAAAATTACTCTTCCTTAAAATAAAATATCAGCTCTGTTGGGTATTTAATTGTATTACCAGAATGAGCAGCTCATCCTGTTTTACAAGGGCTTTAAACCCTGATCACCTAATAAGTGCAGGAATTATAGTTAATCTAGCTCAAAATTTAATTATGATGAGTCATACATCACAAAGCAAAGTACACAGGGGCAAAACTCTGGTGAAGTCATGTCCAAATGACCTTGACCTCAAGTAGGCTAGCTCTTTCTAAGTGGGAAATTGGAAATCCTTCCTGTTTGTAAGATAGCAAGGCCATCCAAACAAGACCTAGCCCAGTTTACCTCAGAGGTTTTATGGGAAAGCCTGCCTTAATCAAATCTTACCATGAGAAAGCCCAGAAGCAATTCTCCCTTTGGACTCTGCCTTTCTAGATCTTGTTAGAGTATTATGCAGTTGGATTTAAAGAACACCACTACAGTGGATCCAGGCTGGGCCAAGGTATTGAGGAATTGTGTGAGACCTTTAGAATTTCAAAAATGCATCTAAATCTAGATTCAGAGACTCTCCAGATTGATAGGGGCCTAAAAGGCGAACAGTTCCTTTAAGTTATATGGCTTTGAGTCCTCTCACTCTCTTGA
>NW_020172669.1:611694-614771 GCF_003031525.2 Neophocaena asiaeorientalis asiaeorientalis | reverse complement strand
AAAAAAAAAAAAAAAAAAGCGGTCAGATGCCTTCATTTGGAATTTTCCACTTTTAATAATGTGGTTTAAGAAGTTATTACCTCTCTAAGCAGTTACTGGCACCTAAATTATTATCTCACAAGTTGTGCTAATTATTTTTATACACATGCAGGTTGAACTCGATTGCATCACTATTAATTAATACTTAATATTTTTTTATATTTAACCCATTATTTCAACCTATCATGACTTTGGGGAATACTCTTTCTGCAGTCCTGAATAGCTGCTACCTTTCCTTGATCCTTGCCATCTGTACTATTGAAAATGAATCCTTTATTTCCTGCCTGTTTGGAAGTCATTTATAGTTTGCCTCCACCACTTCAAGGGGTACCGAGCTCTAAATACCATTTATTTCCTGCTAAAGCTATTAAGAAGGCTTCCTATTTGTCCGTACCTTTCTTTCTAACCTCTAGTTTGACTTCCTCCTCTTGGTATTTTGGGGCTTAGGGAAAAAGGTTTTATTTTGAGCTTTCCATGATGATAGATCTGTTAGTCATATTCCCCTTTCCTCCGTTTTGATTATCTATTGCTGTGTAAAAAATCACCTACAATTTAGTGGCCTAAAGCAACAGTTTTATCTTATTCACAATTTCATGGATCAGGAATTTGGGAAGTTCTTGGCTGGTGATTTGTCTCTGACTCATATGGAGTCTGCTGAAAAGCTAGGTCTGGATACTCCACTTTCAGTATAACTTCTGCACCTAAATGTCTGGCACCTCAAGGTCTGACACCTTGGTCTCTCTCTCTTTTTCAACATGACACCTCATTCTCTAGGGCCTCTCCACATGACTTGAATTTCTCATAGCATTGGTAGCCTCAGGGTTTTCACATGTTAGCTGGCTTTCAAGAGGTAGGAAGTGGAAACTGCCAGACCGGTTAAGAGATATTCCAAGAATGGTCATGGCATCGTCTTATTTTACTTTACTGGCCAAAGTAGTCATAGATCGCCTGAAGACTCAAAGAAATGGAGAAATGGACTCTACCTCTTGATGGGAGAGTGATGTTGCAGAACAGCATGTGGAATATGAGATATTATTGTAGCTATGTTTGGAAAATGCAAACTTTCATACCTTGTGTAGCTTTCCAGACTTAAAAGTCTTATACTTTAAAATACGTGTAGAAAAAGTGGACAATGAGACAGAGAGAGAAAGAGAGAGAGAGATCAAAATGTTCAAATAAGATCAGTTTCCATATAGAGACACTTCGGGAAGGAAAATTCAGTGAATTGGGATATTTAACTGGAAGATAGGATCAAGTAGTGGATAAAACAAGGATTTGAATTCACAAAAATCTGGGTTCAAATCCTGCCACACCTCTTACCAATTTTATATACAGGGTAAAACAACTCTACACATCAAAAAACATTCATTGAGCACTTTTCATATGTTAAGCATTGTGCTAGAGATACAGAAATGCAATAAGGTTCAAGTCTTAAAGAAGCTCACAGTATAGTAAGGAAGACTGACATGAACAAATATTTGTAATAGAATGTAAAAAATGATATAATAGAGGTACCAAGTACTTTGGTGGCTCAAAAGAGGAGTTATTAGCCTGGGTGGTTCAGCAAATGCTTCACAGAAAAACTCTTCAGCTGGGTCTGAAATTATAAGTAAGAGTTTGCCATACAGAAAGGTAAAAAGGATATTTCAGGAGGAGGGAACAGCCTAAGCAAAGACATAGAGGTATGAAACAACATAGCTTCTTCAAGGAACTGCAAATAGTCATCATGGATTACTTACATAGAAGATCTATAAAAACTTATGTTAATGAAGTAGGCAAATGATCATGGGAGTTTTCGTAACCTATGTGAAGAAATTTGAACTGTATTTCGTTGTCCATAGGAACTTAGATAATGACGTGATCAGATTTGCATAATAGAGAGTCATTCTGTAGTAGGCAAAGTGTAAGAAAGATTGAAAGAGGCTTATAAAGGCAGGGAGACTTGTAATTATATAGATGAGAAAGACCTAGAACTTAAGCCAATGCAGTTTTTTTTGTTTTGTTTTGTTTTGTTTTTGTGGTACGCGGGCCTCTCACTGCTGTGGCCTCTCCCATTGTGGAGCACAGGCTCTGGATGCGCAGGCTCAGCGGCAATGGCTCACGGGCCCAGCCGCTCTGCGGCATGCGGGATCCTCCCAGACCGGGGCACGAACCCGTGTCCCCGTCCCCTGCATCGGCAGGCGGACTCTCAACCACTGCGCCACCAGGGAAGCCCCTCAATGCAGTTTTAATAGAGAAAAGCAGAACAGCCTGAGTCATGCTAAAGAATACAACTGACAAAATGTCATCATCAAATAGATGTTGGGGTTGGAGAATAGGGGGATCTTTGATAAGACCCATATTTCTGGTGTTGGTAACCAGTTGTTTTGTGTTGCTAATAAAACATACAGGAGGAGATAATAGTTTCTGTGTGAGCTGAAGTACATTTGGGTCAAGCCAGGGAAGATGTCAAATAGGCAGTCAGAAATACTAAAATACTGAATGATCTGGGCTAAAGATAAAGTTTTAGCAGTGATCAAAATAGAAATGGTAACTGAAGCCCTGGAAGTGGATCAGTGTGCAGAGTGAGAAGAAAAAGTAGCACAGGAAAAAACCCTAGAGGAACATCAGTGTGTAAGGGATAAATAGAGGAAGAGGAACCTGCAGTGAAAGGATTACAAGATTTGAAGACAGAGCATTAGAAACTATCAAAAATTAAACAAAGAGGGAAAAAAAGAAAAAGTTAACACAGTGAGTAGTGGGACAATTTTTATCAGCCTGAACATGTGATGTTCATTAGGAGGAAAGAAAAGGAGGAGGGGGGACAGAAAAAATATTGGAAGAAAAAATGGCTGAACATTTTCAAAATTAGATGAGAATTATAAACCTACAAATTCAAGAATCTCAATATCCCAAGCACAGAAGCATGAAAAAACTACACTGAGGCATATCATATTCTAATTAATTAAAATTAGTGATAAAGAAAAATCTTAAAAGAATCCAATGGGGAAAAAGCACATATTACATACAGAGGGACAAATATAAGAAAGTCAGCAGAC
>NW_020172669.1:585960-611677 GCF_003031525.2 Neophocaena asiaeorientalis asiaeorientalis | reverse complement strand
GAACCTGTGTCCCCTGCATCGGCAGGTGGACTCTCAACCACTGCACCACCAGGGAAGCCCCAGAAAGTCAGCAGACTTCTTACTGGAAACAACGCAAGTCAGAAGACATCAGAAGAAAATATCTTTTAAAAATGGGGGAAAAATAAAGGTTAATCATGCCAACAATAGACAAAAGAAAGCTAGAGTGACCATATCAATACCTGCAACATAGATTTCAGACCAAAGAGGGTCATTTCATTCCTACAAATTCTAACATCTTGGGAAGGTTCCACCAACATAACTGCCTAGGGTCTGTGGCAAAGGTTTTTCTGTCAAAGAGAACTGACATGTTTGCTCCTGAGCCTAGATTTAAATGTACATCCCAGGCAGCTTTCGAAGTGCTCCCTCTATCTGTGCTTCTGTATACTAACTCCAACTCTTCCTGATAACAGGTTTTAGTCCTCCAAAGGGCTTCTAGTCTCATCTTTACTACTGATGATGATAATAATAATAATAAGACAGTGTTTGTCTATTTTTTCCTGTTTTAAAAGACAAATAAAAATCTGCTATATGCCAAGAATAAGAAATAATGAAAATATGATCCTGCAGTCCCACTCCTGGGCATATATCCAGAGAAAATTATAATTTGAAAAGATACACACACCCCAATGTTCACTGCAGCACTACTTACAATAGCCAAGATGTAGAAACATCCTAAATGTCCATCGACAGAAGAATATTTAGAAGATGTGGTACATATATACAATGGAATACTACTCAGCCATAAAAAAGAATGAAATTATATCATTTGTAGCAACATGGATAGACCTAGAGATTATCATACTAAGTGAATTAAGTCAAAAAGAGAAAGGCAAATGCCATATGATAGCACTTGTATGTGGAAACTAAAACTGATACAAATGAATTTATCTAAAAAACAGAAACAGACTCACAGACATAGGGAATAGTCTTATGGTTGCCAAGGGGGAGGGGGGATTGGGGAGGGATGGATTGGGAGTTTGGGATTAGCAGATGCAAACTAGTATATATAGAATGGATAAACAACAAGGTCCTACTGTATAGCAAAGGGAACTAGATTCAATATCCTGTGATAAACCATAATGGAAAAGAATATGAAAAAGAATGTATGTATATGTATAACTGAATCACTTTGCTGTACAGTAGAAATTAACATGACATTGTAAATCAACTATCCTTCAATAAAATAAATTTAAAGAAAAACAAAACAAAACAAAGAGGGTCATTTCATAATGTCAAGGAGTCAATTCATCAAAAATATATAATGATCTTAGATATTATGCACCTAATAACAGAGATTCAAAAATACATGATATAAACTCTGATAGAGCTGAAAGGAAAAATAGGCATATTTACAGTTAAAGTTGGAGATTTCAATACACCTTTCTCAATAACTGATAGAACAAGTAGACAGAAAGTCAGTAAGGTTAAAGAAAACTGGAACAGTACCATCAATAAAATTGACCTACATGACATTTATAGAATACACCACCAAAAAGTATCAGAATAAATACATTTCCAAGTATGTATACTTTTCTCATGACAGACCATATTCTGGCCCATGAAACAAGCCTAAATATATTTTTCAAAGATTAACATTATACAAATATGATCTTTGACCAAATTAGAATTGAAATTAGAAATCAGTAACATAAGGATGTACGAAGAATCTCCAAATATTTTAAAACTAAACAATATACTTCTAAATAACCCATGGGTCAAATAAGAAATCACACAAAAAAATTTAAAATATTTTGAACATGAACATGATAATGGAAGATATCAAAATTTGTGGGTTTCAGCTAAAGCAGTGGTTGCAGGGAAATTTATACCATGAAAGGTTATATTAGAAGAAAAGAAAGTCTTACATTAAGTTACAAGAAATCAATGAAATATAAAACGGTAACACATTAGGGAAAATCAATGTGACCAAATCTAGTTCTTTGAGAAGATTAATTAAATTAATAACCTCTAGCCAAACTGACCAAGGAAAAAAAGAAAGAAGACACAATTTACCAATATCGGGAATGAGGTGACACCACTACAGATTCTACAAGTAATAAGGGATAAAAAAGAATATTATAAACAATTTTAAGCCCATAATTTTAACAATGTAGAAGAAATGGACAAATCTTTAAAAGACAGAAACTACCAAAGCTCACTCAGAAGAAAAGGATAACTTGAAGTGTCCAGAATGTATTAAAGATATTAAAGAATTTGTAGTTTAAAACCTTCCCACAAAGAAAATTCTAGCCCTCAATGGCTTTTCTGGTAAATTCTACCAAATATTGAAGCAAGAAATAATACCAGGTCTACACAAACATTTCCAGAAAAATTAAAATGAGGGAACACTTTGAAACTTCATCTAGGGCTTCCCTGGTGGCGCAGTGGTTGAGAGTCCGCCTGCCGATGCAGGGGACACGGGTTCGTGCCCCGGTCCGGGAAGATCCCACATGCCGCGGAGCAGCTGGGCCCGTGAGCCATGGCCGCTGAGCCTGCGCGTCCGGAGCCTGTGCTCCTCAGCGGGAGAGGCCACAACAGTGAGTGGGCTGCGGGCCGCAAAAAAAAAAAATAAAAAATAACAAAAAAAAACTTCATCTACGTGCCAGCGTTACCTTGATACCAAAACCAGTCAAAGTCATCACAACATAAGTATAGACCAATATCCTTCAAAAACATATACACAAAAATTCTTAACAAATTTTAGCAAATCACACCCAGTAATATATTTAAAAGATATTATGTTATGGCCAAGTAGAATTATCAAAGGATTGCAAATTTGGGTTAGTGCTTGAAAATCAAGCACTGAAATTGGAAAGTATTATAGGCACCAATGTTTGGAGTGCTCTCCTTTCTCCCACAGTGGGCACTATGGGATTAGAGAAATCAGATGTTCGGAGGGACACAAAGCTGAGACTACATAGTGCACACATGGTATTTGGAGGGCAAAGGGATGAAGATGCAGTCAGTGCTAAATAAATGTGCCCCAAGATCTGGGCTAGACAAGGAAGGAAATGAGCAGAAAAGGAAGGAGAGCAGAAAAGGTCTCGTAAGGCCAAAGAGCACATGAAAAGATGCTCAATATCACTAATTATTAGAGACATGCAAATCAAAACTAATACAATGAGCTATCACCTCACACCAGTCAGAATGGCCATCATCAAAAAAAATCTACAAACAATAAATGCTGGAGAGGGTGTGGAGAAAAGGGAACCCTCTTGCACTGTTGGTGGGAATGTAAATTGATACAACTGCTGTGGAAAACAGTATGGAGGTTCCTTAAAAATCTAAAACTAGAATTACCATATGACCCAGCAATCCCACTACTGGGCGTATACCCTGAGAAAACCATAATTCAAAAGGATACATGTACCCCAATGTTCATTGCAACACTGTTTACAATAGCCAGGACATGGAAACAACCTAAATGTCCAATGGCAGATGAATGGATAAAGAAGATGTGGTAAATATATACAATGGAATATTACTCAGCCATAAAAAGGAATGAAATTGGGTCATTTGTAGAGATATGGATGGACCTAGAGTCTGTCATACAGAGTGAAGTAAGCCAGAAAGAGAAAAACAAATATCGTATATTAATGCATATATGTGGAACCTAGAAAAATGGTACAGATGAACCTATTTGCAGGGCAGGAATGGAGACGCAGACGTAGAGAACGGACATGTGGACACAGGGGAAGGAGAAGGTGGGACGAATTGGGAGATTAGGATTTTTAGGATTGACATATATACACTACCATGCATAAAATAGCTAGCTAATGGGAACCTGCTGTAAAGCACAGGAAGCTCAGCTCAGTGCTCTGAGATGACCTAGATGGGTGGGATGGTGGTGGGTGGGAGGGAGGTCCAAGAGGAAGGGAATATATGTATACATATAACTGACTCACTTCACTGTACAGCAGAAACTAACACAACACTGTAAAGCAATTATACTTGTGGTTGAGAGTCCGCCTGCCGATGCAGGGGACACGGGTTCGTGCCCCGGTCCGGGAAGATCCCACATGCCGCGGAGCAGCTGGGCCCGTGAGCCATGGCCGCTGAGCCTGCGCGTCCGGAGCCTGTGCTCCTCAGCGGGAGAGGCCACAACAGTGAGTGGGCTGCGGGCCGCAAAAAAAAAAAATAAAAAATAACAAAAAAAAACTTCATCTACGTGCCAGCGTTACCTTGATACCAAAACCAGTCAAAGTCATCACAACATAAGTATAGACCAATATCCTTCAAAAACATATACACAAAAATTCTTAACAAATTTTAGCAAATCACACCCAGTAATATATTTAAAAGATATTATGTTATGGCCAAGTAGAATTATCAAAGGATTGCAAATTTGGGTTAGTGCTTGAAAATCAAGCACTGAAATTGGAAAGTATTATAGGCACCAATGTTTGGAGTGCTCTCCTTTCTCCCACAGTGGGCACTATGGGATTAGAGAAATCAGATGTTCGGAGGGACACAAAGCTGAGACTACATAGTGCACACATGGTATTTGGAGGGCAAAGGGATGAAGATGCAGTCAGTGCTAAATAAATGTGCCCCAAGATCTGGGCTAGACAAGGAAGGAAATGAGCAGAAAAGGAAGGAGAGCAGAAAAGGTCTCGTAAGGCCAAAGAGCACATGAAAAGATGCTCAATATCACTAATTATTAGAGACATGCAAATCAAAACTAATACAATGAGCTATCACCTCACACCAGTCAGAATGGCCATCATCAAAAAAAATCTACAAACAATAAATGCTGGAGAGGGTGTGGAGAAAAGGGAACCCTCTTGCACTGTTGGTGGGAATGTAAATTGATACAACTGCTGTGGAAAACAGTATGGAGGTTCCTTAAAAATCTAAAACTAGAATTACCATATGACCCAGCAATCCCACTACTGGGCGTATACCCTGAGAAAACCATAATTCAAAAGGATACATGTACCCCAATGTTCATTGCAACACTGTTTACAATAGCCAGGACATGGAAACAACCTAAATGTCCAAGGGCAGATGAATGGATAAAGAAGATGTGGTAAATATATACAATGGAATATTACTCAGCCATAAAAAGGAATGAAATTGGGTCATTTGTAGAGATATGGATGGACCTAGAGTCTGTCATACAGAGTGAAGTAAGCCAGAAAGAGAAAAACAAATATCGTATATTAATGCATATATGTGGAACCTAGAAAAATGGTACAGATGAACCTATTTGCAGGGCAGGAATGGAGACGCAGACGTAGAGAACGGACATGTGGACACAGGGGAAGGAGAAGGTGGGACGAATTGGGAGATTAGGATTTTTAGGATTGACATATATACACTACCATGCATAAAATAGCTAGCTAATGGGAACCTGCTGTAAAGCACAGGAAGCTCAGCTCAGTGCTCTGAGATGACCTAGATGGGTGGGATGGTGGTGGGTGGGAGGGAGGTCCAAGAGGAAGGGAATATATGTATACATATAACTGACTCACTTCACTGTACAGCAGAAACTAACACAACACTGTAAAGCAATTATACTCCAATAAAAATGATTTAAAAAAACAGAGCAGGTGACATGGAACTCAGCCATTGCTATGAGATTTTGGTCACAATGGAATATTGGAGTTGAGTCTCCTAGCGGGTGAAGCCATGTCCAGTGATGTCAAATGGCTGGTGATAGTTGAGGTAGTAAGAGGTTAAAGGAGTTAGGAGGAGTTATGAGGCCAGGTTGTGTGGGATGGGTCTTCCACACAGATATTGTTGAGGTTACTTAGGATGATGGCAGGACCTGGGGTGTCAAGGAAGCCAGAGATCCAGTCCTCAGAAAATGGGGAAGAGTGACCAGAGTTCAGAAATGATAATCACAAAGGGAGGTAGATGTTGGTATAGCAGTGTGCCCTATGCCCTGAAGGAGAATTGTGCCCTCGTAGCTAGTGAAAAAGTTATACTACTGCTGAAAAGATGCATCTTAATTTGATTAAATTGTAGGGGCAAAGTTTTTCAATGCAGCTAACTTTGTTTTTCTCTTATGCCAGTTTTTGGAAGAGTTGGTTTGAACACTTAGCTCATTGCATCTCTGAGAGAACAAATTAAGATAATGGATTTAAAATGCTCAGCACAGAGCCTGGCACTTAGTAAGTGATCAGTAAATGGGAGCTGTGACTATTATTATTATTATACTTTTGATTTATTTGACCCATGAAGTAATGTTATCCCTTTGAAAAGTTCCTTCTATGGGCTAGTGTTTTCCCTCTGGAGCTACAAGGCACAGTTATGTCTCTGCAAATGACAAATCCTCAGACATCTAGAGACAGCCAAGACATCCCTCATCGCTAGGCAAAATAACCCCAATTTCTTCTGTTTTTCCAAGAACTTCCTTTTTAGAATTCTGATGAAAGAATACATAACAAGCTCAGTTGTGGAGCCTGATACATAGTAAGTTTTCAGCATTCTTCTTTCCCTTTCCCACTGCACTGGCAACAGTTCATAGCCCCAGTCCCTAAAAGGATGGCTCAGGTGTGGCTATATGTTGATTGATTGACTTCAAAATGTCAATGCTAGGTTTAATTTTGAGAATCTAAAAAATTGGTTGACAATGAACTCTTTGAGAATTGAGGATCATGGGATTTTAAAAAATCTTTTAAACTCAGTTCTAGGCTTACAGAGGATATTCAATAATGTTCCATAAAATGAAATAAATCCCCACTCTATGTCGTGCCCTCAAGACAAATATGCCTCTTATTTTATTAGTAAAATCTAATAGGCAAAAAATGTGTTTTATACTTAAAGTCAATTAACTGGCATACCCACTCACAATTATGATTCTGGAACTTTCGTGGCACACCTAGTGTATTTTGTTCGTCTCTCGTTATTTCTTTTTTAAAAATTTATTTTCATTTATTTATTTATTTATAGTTTATTTTGGCTGCGCTGGGTCTTAGTTGTGGCATGCAGACTTCTTAGTTGCAGCATGCATGCGGGATCTAGTTCCCTGGCCAGGGATCGAACCCGGGCCCCCTGCATTGGGAGCGTGGAGTCTTACCCACTGGACCACCAGGGAAGTCTCAGTCTCTCACTATTTCTTCCCCACCAAAATGGAACCCAGTGAGCTAGGCAAGCCTTTGATAGTGACTGTATGCCCTGTCCCCACCAGCTTTCAAACCACATCCTACTGTCACAAGGGAGAACAGTAACACTGCACAATGGAGTGTGTGTGTGGGGGGATCATTAGGGTGAGTCCTCTCAGGCTGATTGGCACCTAGGCATAAGAGACTGAGATTTAGATGTTAGACTCTTGATTCTTATTTAGAAAAGTCTCTCTCTTCTCCTAACCCCCATCCCCTAAATCTAACACAATCTCTAATCTCCAGGTCTCTCTGATCAGCACAACCTCTACTCTCTCTTCCCATCTGTGACTATTTTTCCCCATCCTGCTCTCCTTTTGGAAGAACTTTCTCCCTACCCAAACAACTTCTTTTCAACTGTGTCTCCTTCTTCCCACCTCTACTCCCACTCCCCAAGCCAGACGGTAGCATACACACTCGGCATCATTTACCTACCTTTTTTGGGGCTGAATGCTCTTGAATTTAATTTTGAGATGCTCTTCTTCAGAGATCACTCTCCTGCCTATACACAACCTTCCACCATTGCAGTGTCTTTGGAAAACACCATACCCCAACTTCAGACCTCATGCTCATTCGGACAATAGGGTAAGTCTTGATTTTAGAATCTAATCTTAGAATCTAATCCCTCATTTCCATAGAAATCATCTTGACTAGCACATCATTCATATGATCCTGAGGTAGGCACAGAGGTCTTCTTCATCTGTAGAATTAAAAAGTCCATATCTTAAAGGCCAGGAAAGCTTTCTGGTCTATTTATAGGAACTAGTATTGAAACACAGCAATATATCCCTTAAATTTATAAATATTTTTCTGGTTATTTTGACCTCAAGACTCATAGACTTGAGTCATTCATATTCCTTGGTTAATGACACAGTCTTCATTACAAGGTCTCTCTTTTTTGTTTTAATTAATTTTATTCTTTTCCTCTTTTCCCATTTCCAATCCCATTTCCCTTCTGCCCCCATAGACATCCACCCTAATATACTTAATAAGCACCCTTTCAATCCATCATCTATATATTAATTTAGCTACATGTGTAATCTTGAAATTTTATAGTGTTTTTGCATAAATTGTATTGCACTACGAAATTCCCTTTATTACTTTTTCACTTAGCATCATTTTTGTTTAATGACGTTGCTTTAGGTGTATTGTTACAAACTAAATGTTTATGCCCGGCCCCCCAGCACCAATTCATATACGGAAGCCCTATACTCCAATGTGATGGTAGTTGGAGACCAGGGCCTTTGGAAAGTAATTAGAGTTAGATGAGGTCATGAGGGTGGGGACCTCATGATGGGATTAGTGCTTTTATAAGAAGAGATACCAGAGAGCTTGCCTTCTCTCTGTCTCTCTGCCACGTGAGGATGCAGGGAGAAGACACCACCTGCAAGTCAAGAAAGAGCCCTCACCCCCCAGAAACTGACCATGCTGTCACCCTAATTGGACTCCCAGCCTCCAGAACTGTGAGAAAATAAATGTCTGTTGTTTAAGCCACCCAGCCTATGGTATTTCATTATGGCAGCCTGAGCTGACCAAGACTTATATCTAGACTATTAGTTCTGATTAGCCATGGTATTCTCATCACGTGCATATATCACATTTTATTTGCCAGTCCACTAGTTATAGATATCTAGGTTCCCTTCAGTGCTATCACACAAAAGATGATTCCATCAACATACTTGGGACTTCCCTGGTGGCGCAGTGATTAAGGATCCACCTGCCAGTGCAGGGTACATGGGTTCGATCCCTGGTCCGAGAAGATCCCACATGCTGCAGAGCAACTAAGCCCATGCACCACAGCTACTGAAGCCCTCGCACCTACAGCCCGTGCTCTGCAACAAGAGAAGCCACCGCAATGAGAAGCCCTGGCACAGCAACAAAGACCCAATACAGACAAAAATAAATAAATTAATTAATTAAAATAAATACTTGCACATGTCCCTTAATGGATCGGTTCCAGAACTATAAACTTGGTCATAGGGTTATGTGTATTTCATTTCCTTAAGCACCTCTAGATTACTCTCCAGAGTAGCTTTGCCAGTTCACATTCCTGCCAGCAATACATGAGAATATATGATTCCCCATATTGTCACCAGCTCACAATATTATCTGACTTTCTAATTTTGCCATTTAAATATGCATTTAGTGATATCTCATGGTTTTTCAACTTTACATTTTTCTGAGTACTACTGCAATTGGGCATTTCCCCATAATTTCAGATTTCCTATTCTGTGAAATGCCAATTCAAATATCTTGCTCATTTTCTATTGAACACATTTTTTTCTTGTTCCTAGATTTTGAACAATTTATGTTTTATATGTCATTAATAACTTCATCTACTTCCAAAATGGATTTGAGGAAGAGTAACATAAAAATTCAGAGAAATAGGGCAGATAAATGAAGATCAAAAGAGTGATAGAAAAACCATATGGAAATGTCTATCCCAGTTCTTTATTTTTAAAAATTGGGTTGATTTTTTGCTATTGAGTTTTAAGAGTTCCTTATGTATTTTGGATACTAACCCCTTGTCTGATAGATGGTTTGCAAGTAGTTTCTCCCATTCCATCAGTTACCTTTTCATTCTGTTGATTGTTTCCTTTGCTGTGCAGGTAAAAAGCAGAAGCTTTTTAGTTTGATGTAGTCCCCACTTACCTATTGTTGTTTTTGTTGCTTTTGGTGTCATAGCCAAGAAATCATTGCCAAGACCACTGTCAAGGAGTTTTTTCCTATGTCTTCTTCTAGGACTTTCACAGATAGGCACTGAAATATTTATTAAGAGGGTAGATCTCATATTAAGTGTTCTTGCCGGAAAAAAAAAACCCAAATAAACCAAAAAAAAACCCAAAGGGACACCAGGAAACTTTTGGATGTGATGGATATGTCTATTACCTTGATTGTGGTGATGGATTCACAGGTGTATTCAGGTGTCCAAACACTGAATTTTATACTTTAAATATGTGCTGTTTTTTGGTGTATCAATTATACCTCAATAAAGCTGCTTTTGTAAAATGTAGAGCAAGGCAAAACTAAGGGTGAAATAGTTATCTGTACCTAACCAAGGGTAAAATACTTACCTCTACCTAACATAACTCTGAGTCTTCTGGCAGCCAAGACAAAAAGAAGAAATTATTCATTTATTCAACACATGTTTTATGTTGAAGCTTTAAGATTTTAAATTCCCTTGGTCTCTTGGCTGAGTCTGAAGATAGAAAATAAATATGGTTTTGAGACAATAATCTGACTAAATCAAGCCTGAAAAATACAATCATCAGAACAACACTAGAGAAAATATTCTTTGGGGCTGAATCATCTCACTAATCATCATATCTGCAAAAAGCTTTTGAAACATTTGTTTTGGTATGAAAAATATTTTCAAGATATGTTGATTTTTAAGTTTTTCTTAAATTTGTTTTGAACAGTGGGAAGTAGAATGCATCAAAATGTTTTGGAAATGTTTTCTCAAAACACTGTAATGCTAAGCAGTGTTTAAAGAATTTTGATTTGCAAATGTTGACTTCCAATGGCCATAAAAATTGCACTCCTCAGTGACAAATGAGTCTTCCACTGCTGGACTGGGGCCAGCTTGCCGTGGCTCCTGGCAGAAGGCTGCACGGAGTCAGCTTTTCAAGGGAGAGTCCCATTTGGGGACCTGGATCACTAGGAGTTAAGGCTTATGAACAATTAAAAAAAGCATGGTTGGGAGGCTCAGAGGCACAGTCCCTAGACCAATGGTCACTGGTAGTATCTTGAGTGTCTACTAGAGAAAGGTAGAGGGGTAAAGAAAGATGTGGCCCCTCGGGCTTCTACAGTCATCTTGGGGCTTCTGCTACTTGTTCAACTGGAATGGGTGAGGTTTTGCAAGCCACTTAACCAACGCTGGTTGGCTGGTACTTCTGGATCTTTATGAATCCTAGCATTCCAAAGCAGGAAAAAACACCTCAGAAAATACCACTGTTCAAGTGTATACTATGTTCCAGGCCCTGTGACAGGCACTTGACATATGTTGTATTCAATGTTCTCAGCAATCCCATGAGGTAGATAATAGTATTAACCTTATTTTATAGATGTAGAAACTGAGGCTTAGAGACTTATGTGACATCCCCAATGTCACACAACTGGGAAGTGGGGAAACTGAAGCTAGAACTGAAGTCCAAAAACTCCAAAACCTATGCTTTTAACCATTTCATGATATTGCGTGCCTCCTCTCCAAACAGCCATGGGATTAGTAATTGATATTATTATATTCATTATATTAATAGTATCTTTTATTAATATTGTCATTTACTGTTTACCAAGCACTTTGTATCCTTGTCTCCCTAAGTAGATTATAAGCTCCTTAAGAATGTGAACTACCTTTTATTCTTATACATCAAGAGTGCCTAATACGGCTCTAAGAACTTAGAAGGGAAGTAAGGAAGGAAAGGACTAATATTTATTCAGTACACACTATGCCCAAGGCACTATCCTGAGCATTTTATATGCTTTATCTCATTAAATCTTCACACCTCTATGATGTAAGTGCTATTAGTATTCCTGTTACATAGCTGAAGAAACTGAGGCTTAAAGAGTTTAAATGACTTGCTCAGAAAGAAGTCAGACACAAAAGAGTACATTCTGTATAATTCCATTTACATGAAGATTAAAACAGGAAAAACCGCTATATGGTGATAGGTGTTATAATAGTAGCTACCCTTCCAAGGGGTACTGACTGTGAAGGGGTATGAGGGAGTCTCCTGAGATGCTGGCAATATTCTACATTTTGATCTGGGAGATGCTGACATGGGTGTATGCATGTGTAAAAATTCATCAGGTGACACAGTTAAGATTGATGCGCATTTCTGTATATAAGTTGTATTTCAATTAAAAACTTTAAAGTGACTTCCTTAGAGTATCATGATTAGTAAATGGCAGAGCTGAAATTTGAACCCAGTTCCATATATTATGGAAAAATACTATGGAAAAACACGAAGGAACTTTTTGGCCAACCAAATACTTCAACTCTCATGCTTCCAAAATCCCTGCCTCCTCTCACTTCTGCCATTTTTATAAGTATCAGCTTGGTCCTCCTCTAGATAGTTTTCACTTCTCCTCACAGCTTCACTAGGTGAACATGAGCTGTGAGAACAGAATCCACTCAATATCTCACCCTCCAGCGCCCTCCATGCCCCTCACTCAACACATGAGCTTCCTTTTAATTAAGAGAGCACATCTTAATCCTCATGATGCCAATAATTCAAACAGAGGCGTCTATCAAGTGGACTTTAGTAATTAAAAGCTGGTGATATTGAAATAATTCTTCAGCTTACCTTCTAATGATTGGAGAGTTTTGCAACCATACACTGGAAGCAATAATAAACAGCTTCAGTTTAGTTAATCTATTCAATTTCAACAGTATTTATTGGTCAAAATATTCTGCACAAGCCACTGTGCTGGGTCCAGTGAAGACTAAACAGATGACAATAACAAAGTCCCTGGGGAGCTCTAAATCAAGTGGGGAGGTAGATGTGCACAGGTACCTCTGCTCTGCCAGAAGGTAGAATGTTCTTGTTAGCATTACACAGCTGCAAAATGCTATGGGAATTGAGGAGGAGAGTTGGCTTTAATGGTGGTAAGGTAGGGTGCAACATGAACGGCTTCTAAGAAGAGGTGGCTTTCAACTGAGCCATGAAGAATGGAAATTGAACTGGATAAAATCCTCAGCCTCATCCCTGATTTCTCTTTTTCTTTCTCTCATACCCTACATCCAAACTATCCACAGGTCTGTTGGCTGTGCATTCAAAACATATCTTGTTTAATCTTCAAAATATACAAGCAGCTCATGCAACTCCATATAAAAAAAAACAAACAACCCAGTCCAAAAATGGGCAGAAGACCTAAATAGACATTTCTCCAAAGAAGATATACAGATTGCCAACAAACACATGAAAGGATGCTCAACATCACTTATCATTAGAGAAACGCAAATCAACACTACAATGAGGTATCACCTCACACCGATCAGAATGGCCATCATCAAAAAATCTGCAAACAATAAATGCTGGAGAGGGTGTGGAGAAAAGGGAACCCTCTTACACTATTGGTGGGAATGTAAATTGATACAGCCACTATGGAGAACAGTATGGAGGTTCCTTAAAAAACTAAAAATAGAACTACCATATGACTCAGCAATCCCACTACTGGGCATATACCCTGAGAAAACCATAATTCAAAAAGAAGAGTCATGTACCGCAATGTTCACTGCAGCTCTATTTACAATAGCCAGGACGTGGAAGGAACCTAAGTGTCCATCGACAGATGAATGGATAAAGAAGATGTGGCACATATATACAATGGAATATTGCTCAGCCATAAAAAGAAATGAAATTGAGTTATTTGTAGTGAGGTGGATGGACCTAGAGTCTGTCATACAGAGTGAAGTAAGTCAGAAAGAGAAAAACAAATACCGTATGCTAATGCATATATATGGAATGTAAAAAAAAAAAAAAGGTCATGAAGAACTTAGGGGCAAGATGGGAATAAAGACGCAGACCTACTATAGAATGGACTTGAGGACATGGGGAGGGGGAAGGGTAAGCTGGGACGAAGTGAGAGAGTGGCATTGACGTATATATACTACCAAATGTAAAATAGATAGCTAGTGGGAAGCAGCCTCATAGCACAGGGAGATCAGCTCGATGCTTTGTGACCACCTAGAGGGGTGGGATAGGGAGGGTGGGAGGGAGACGCAAGAGGGAGGAGATATGGGGATATATGTATACGTATAGCTGATTCACTTTGTTATACAACAGCAACTAACACAACATTGTAAATCAACTATACTCTAATAAAGATGTTAAAAAAAAGAGAGATGGAAACTGAAAGTCAAAAAAAGAAACAAACAAACAAACATATCTTGTCCAACCACTCTCTCCTCACTTCTACTAGTAACGCTGTGGACCAAGCTGTAATCGTTTATGACCTAGCCTATCACACTAACTTTCTAACTGAGTTCTCTCCTCCCACTTTTGCCTCTATGATTTTCTTCACCAGTGTTCACATATCTATTAAAAACATCAATCAGCTGTCATTTGCCTACTTAGAAATCTTTTGTTGAGTTATGATTTTATTTAGAGTAAGATCTCAACTCTCTACTATGGCCTCCATGACCCTACCTGATCTGGCCCCTGCCTAGTTCTCTGACCTTGTCTCCCCCTCATCTCCTGGCTCAGTATGCTTTAGCCACACTGGCCTCTTTACATTTTCTGAAACTTGTTAAGCACGTTTCTGCATCAGGGCCGTTGCACTCTTAGTTCCGTTTGTTTGAAATGGCTCATCCTTCACCTTATCCAGGTGTCTGTTCATGTGTCACCTCTTCAGAGAGGTCCTCCCTGAAGTCTCCAGCTAAAACAGGAGTCCTCTCCACTGTTCTCTACGCCTTTGTCCTGCTTCATTTTTCTTCATGGCACTTATCGCTATTTGCCATTTGCTTATATAAATGTATGTCCATGTATTTATCAACTGTCTTCCCCACTAGAATATAAGCTCCATTAAAGCAGGAGTTTTTGTCTGTTTTGCTCACTGTTAAATTTCTAATGCCCAGATCACTGCCTTGTACATAAGTAGGTGCCCAATGCATAACTGCTGAATGTGAAGTTAGAGATGGAAGAAAAATACATTCCCAGTGGAAAATTCATCCATTCATTCCTTCAAAACAGTGTAAGCTTCTGAGAATAAGGTATGTCAGAGAAGGTGAACCCGATAAATGTGGTCTCTGTCCTCACAGAATTTCCAGTCTAGTAAACAAGCAATTACAAACTGAGGAATAAATTCTTTGATAGGGGTGAACACTGTGGACTGCAGGAGCACACGGAAGGCCCTTGCTACAACGACTTGTATAGTGACTGGCGCATGGTATTTCATTCTTTCATTTATTCATCTCTCAAACATTTGTTGAGTACCTCCTCTGTGAAAAACATGGTGCTTGTCAAAGGGAATTACATAGCTCACAGTCAAGTAGAGGAGATGTATGCTCACTGTTGGGATATAGAAAGATTAATGTGAAGGGTGGTGAAGAGAAAGGAGGCAAGAAGCTGGAGGCAAAGAGGCCTGGGAAGAGGCTGTTGCAATAATCCAGTCAAAAAGAATGAAGAGCTGGTTTGAGTCAGACGGTTTGGGGATGGACCCAACCTTGCCCATGACCAGTCAAGTAAGATATGGCCATTTTCCCCAAGACGCCCTTAACATGGCCTGAAAAACCCCATATCGGGCCTTTTTATTCTGTCTCCCCTCCCACCATTGTGCATGCTGGTTTCTCAATTGGGAGTGTCCCCATTAATCATTTCTGACATTTATTTAGCCCTACTGAGCAGTGAAGTGGAAGGGAGGTTGAAGGCAGGCGGGAGGCAGACCGGAGCCAAGAGGGGTGTGAGAGGAGGAAGGCCCCTCCCTCGAGCCAGCCAACGGAGACAAGAGAGCCTGACCAAGGGCCGAGTTTCCAGGGGCCCATTCCATTTCAGACGACTCATTTAGGCATTACTTTATTTATACCCCTGCCTCATTCCACACTGCCTTCTGATCTGATCTGTTGATCCCCTCCCCTCCCCTCACCCTTTCAAATTAAAGGTCACCAGGATAGATTTCCTTGGGGGCCCAGGCTACACCTGTTTCTTGCACGTGCTCAAGTGGGAAAATGGCCAAGAACTAAATACAACCACTTAGTCGTTGGGGAGAAAACCGAGACCCAGAGAAGTTGACAAAACAGTGTGAGGACACACAGCCAGTAAATGGCTAAATCCTGATTTTGCCTAAATGTGAGCCTAGGTCTTCTGATATTCCTAGTTTGGAGACATTTTCTTACGGTTCCAATGACAGGAACTCACTTCCCAGTGGAGAGCTTTCCTAAATGGAGGAATGTCATTTCGTGGACAAAGAGGATTCACTTTACAAGTTGGGTTGCCTTCAGCTTTGCAAGTAGCTAGGCTTATAAGTGTGAGAGTGTGGGAAAGAGGTGCACACGTGCCTATGCGGTGACTTCTGTCAGTTTCACACACACACATACATATACACACACACTCACTTCCCCACTCTTCAGCCACCCAGACAACTGGGCCCATTACTAGTGTAAAAGGCTCCTTTTTTGGGATATGATAACTATTTGAAGCCTGATTCCACAGTGATCTGTAGGGCCTCAACGTGAGTGAGAAGTGACCTCATCATTTGAGCCCCTTCCTGTCCAACTGCAGGCCCCAGCCTCTCTCTTTCTCCCTCCCACTCCCTCTACTGTGTCATTTTGTCTGTCACACTCTGTTGCTCTGGTCTCTGCCACAATTTGTCCCTGTTTCTCTCCTCTATCTCTTGCTCTCTCCTCTTTCCTCTCTACCTCTACCTTTCTCTGTTTGCCATCTCTGTCTGTATCTCTCCATGGCTCTGTGTCTTTCTCTTTTTCTCTTTCGATTACATTTTTTCTCTTACTTGTGCACTCCCTCTTTCTCTCTCTCTCCCCTTCCCTTACTCTGTCTCTTCCAAAAAGCCCTCAAAGAATCTCAGGCTTCTAAGCTGACTAGCCAGAACTGCCCTGTTCAGCTCTTAACTGGCTATCTTCCTTAATCTTTCCATAAAAATAAATCACGTTTCCAACTTAGATTAAAGGCCTTCTGGGAAAAAAAAAACTGGGTCTTTGCTCCTGGGCACCCCCTCCCAGAACTTGGCATAGGGTTGAGAACATACCAGGTGCTCAGAGAATACCCATTCCCCTTCCATGGCCCACCCCATCGACTGTTCAGCAATCACAAGGCTATTCTTAACCCCAATACCTCCTCTTTGGAGCTGAAATAATTCATGGCGGCTGGAAAGGAGAAGAGCCTCCCAGAGTGCAATGGGCACGTATGCTTTGAGAGGTCTTCAACTCTCCCTCCACCCCCAGCAGCGGTACATCATCGGTCCCAGGGCCTGGCCTCCTGGAGACAGAGTAGCTCATCATGAGCAAGGGTATTCTGGTCTGATTCCCACAATACCTGTCACCTCAGTCCCCTCACCATCCTGCTTACAGATTTCCTCTACTCTCAGATCCTAATCTCAGTCTTTCTGCTTACTAGTTGTGTGAGCTTGTTTTACTGTCTGTCTCCCCCATTAGACAGTGGGCATCATGAAGGCAAAGTCGGTGTCTGTCATTTTATCATTATATCTTCAGCACCTAGCACGATGCCTGGCACAGTGGGCATGCAATATACATTTTCTGAATAAATCAGCAAATAAACCAATTATGCCCTGTAAATCTTGATTTTCTCTCCTGTGCAATGGGTGAAATACCAACCAGTACTTCCTAGGATTCTTAGAAAAGTGAAAGCCAATGATATATGTAAAGTGACGGGCATACAACAGGTGCTTAATAAATGTAAGGACCTTACAGTGCTGTTGGGAGGACAAAATAAGATGACACATAGAAGAATGGCAAGCACAGTGCCTGGATAGAGGAGGCCCTCAATAAATGTCCATGCTCTTCCACATCTTTGCCACAGAGCTGCAGTGTGGCCGACTGGGAGTGAGCCCCCTCCCAACTCCTTCTGGGAATGGGGGCTTGTGCCTTCTGGTGGTCTCTTTCAACAGCCCTAAGCAGGTGGACACTTGGGGGACTGTAATCCTCAAGGCCCTTTCTTCAGCCCCTGCCCAGCCTTTCCTGGCTAATTAGATGAGTAACGGTGTTTACTGTCTCTGGCTGGGCAGCTGACGGATGGTTGAGGCTGCAGATCATTAACCTTTCCCGGGTTCCCAAATGTTCTCATTAAGGAGCCCTGTCCTATGTCTTTTTCCAGCCCCAAGCTGAGGGCTGAGGGGCTGGCTGGCAGGGTGGGACGTGACTGCAGTGGTTCTGGAGAGTTCTATGCTACAGCCTCAAGGATTCTGTCTGCTCTTTTTCCCCCTTACCCATTCCTTCAGAAAGCCTCCTCCCAGAGATATACTCGGGAAACCCCCACCAATAATATATCATCTTTCTTGCACCCCTATATCTCACCAGAGTGTGAGGAGAGATTTGGGACTGAAGGGCTGCTTGAAGGACCCTCAGAACTCCAGGATGTAGATAATAGAGCCTCAAGAAAGAATAGATACATGTATATCATAACTGAATCACTTTGCTGTAAACCTGAAACTAACACAACCTTGTTAATCAACTACACTCCAATATAAAATTAAAAATTAAAAAAATAGAGACTCAGGACACTTGAGGCTTACCCTAATTCTGCCTCTAATTAGCTCTGTGACTTCAGGCAGACTACCTTACCTCTCTTGCCCTGCTTCCCTACCTTTGGAAATGAGACTCTTTGCTCTTGAAGGGCTCTTCCAGCTCTTGGGACCTCCATTTCAGAGGCAGGGGTGATGGCATGTTACTATAAGACAGGACTCGAGATGAAACTCGCAAATGGCGATCCCACTCCAGTCCACCAGCCTATCTAGTTTTTATCTAAGGGGACTTTTTACTCCCTTGATGCTCCTTAGAAGGTTTCTATGCAGGATCACCTGTGCTCCCAGAGGCATAACACATGATGAGACTATAAGGAAGTGAGTGCAAAAAGCTGGTGGTCAGGATTACTATGGAAAGTAGTGACTGTTTGGGGAAGCTGAGCATGTGGCAGGACAGGGTTTGGAGGGCAGTTGTAAACAAACAAATAAACAAATCAATCAATTCTCCAAGTACATGGCAGAAATATGCCTCCAGGTTCTGTATATGATTAGTTGTGTGACCTAGTTGCTTAACCTTTCTGGGCCTTAGTTTCTTTAACTGTAAAATGGCAATAATAACAACCAGAGTGGTCTAGAATATTCCAATGAGACAAGGGATATAAAATTCCTAGTTCAAAGTCTGCATTTTCCCAAAGGGAGTCAGAACTCGCCCCAGTTTATCTTGATCAAGCCATCTCCTTCTCACTGAAATTGAAGGGGCAAAATTTTAGCACAGTTTTCCTCAACTTTTCCCCACTAGTCAGCCACAGAGGCTTGAAATACCCCCCAGAAGGGTCATTTTTTGAGGAACTATGGTACATGTGTATTTTAGCTGTGTAAAGCTAAATTTTATCAGAGAGGAAAATGGAATGGAGTGAGCTAACACCGTTTGTAGGAAGTTTATCTTATTAGTCTTTTAGTACCCAGAACACAGTGATGGGATCTAAACTAGAGAAGTGCAAATAACTAAGACAAGAGTCACGGAAAGGCTGAAAGAAGACATTAAAGGAGGAAATCCTCTGGTTTTCCTTCTTCCTCTCCCCTCACTGTATCTAATCCATTATGGAGTCCTATCTACCTCTTTGAATAGCTCATTTATCTTAAACTCAGTATGTCCAAAACTGAACTCAGTCTCACACCCAACCTGCTGCTCCTCCCTCAGTGTTCCAATGGCACCACCATCTACTGTAAGTTGCACGTAAGACACTTGGCCGTGTCTTTCACTAATTCCTCTCCCTATAGTTCATGGTCAATCTCCAAACCCAATATATTCCACAACCAAAATATGTCTCCGATCTGCCCACTTCTTTCTGCCTTCATTCCCAATGCCCCAGCTGTACTCCAGGTCAGTTGAATCGGAATCTTGGGAGGTAAGACTCAGAAGTCAGTATTTTTTAAAACTCCCCATATGAGTCCAACAGGTAGCCAAGGACAAGAACCACTGCTCTAAAACAGATAGTTAGTGGGAAGCAGCTGCATAGCCCAGGGAGATCAGCTCGGTGCTTTGTGACCACCTAGAGGGGTGGGATATCATACCCTGTCACTCTCCTGCTGAAAACCCTTTATTGGATTGCCATTGCACTTGGAATAAACTTCAAGCTCTTTCCTATGGCCTACAAGACCCTTTGAAAGATGGTTCCTGTTGATCTCTCTAACAGTATCTGTATCCTCCCCCTTTTTTTTCTTACACTTCAACCATATTGGCTTTCTGTCTGTACCTCCTATACACAAAATTCATTCCCATCTCAGGGACTGGCACTAACCGCTTCAATATTCCCAAGCTCAAAGACCAACCTTGAGGTCCCTGATCCACTTCAAAGAGAGAACTGTCTTATCTGTACAAGGGAGGAAGGTAAGTCCAAAAACAGTGAAGAAGCTTGGATTTTCCCTTGAACTTTTCTCCACCCCTTCTCCATCCAGTGCTCCACCATATCATTTGAGCTGATTTGTACAGTGTTTACCATACCATCTGTCACTGGTTTGAGGGCCCTGTGCTGGGCATTCCCATCTCTCCTAATAGTTTCACACTATGCAACTTAGTTTAAATGGCCATCCAAAATGCAAATTAAAACCACAGTGAGATACTACACACACACACACACACACACACATCAAAATGGCTAACATTTAAAAGAAGAAAACCAATAGCAAATGTTGGCAAGGATAAGGAGCAACTGGAACTCTCATACTCTGCTAGTGGGAGTAAAAATTCATATAACCACTTTGGAAAATTGTTTGGCAGTACCTAAGAAAGTGAAAAAATACATACCCTATGATCCAGCTATTCTATACATAGGTATATAGAGAAATGAGTGCATATGTCCACCAAAAACATGTACAAGAATATTCATAGCAGCAACATTATTCATAATAGCTCCTAACAGTAAATAACTCAGACATCCATCAACAGTAGAATGAATAAGTAAAATGTGCTACATTCATACAATAAAATGCTACAAATATGACAAAGAAAGAAAAGAAAGAAGAACTACTGGTACACTCAACAATGTGGGTGAACTTTACAGACATAAGGATGAGAGAAAGAAGGCAGACACAAAAGACGACATTGAAGAATAAGCAAAACTGATTGATGCTGAGAGAAGTCAGACTAGTACAGGGGTTCTTAAAGCACCAGAAGCACCTGAGAACTTGTTATAAATGCAAATTTATGGGCCCCACCTATATCTACTGAATCAGAATCTCTGAATATAGGGCCCAGGCATCTGTGCTTTAACAAGTCCTCCAGATGATTCTGGACTAGTGGTTACCTCCTGGGGGAGTATTGACTGGGGAAGGGGCATGAGAGAGCCTTCTGTGGTACTTGAAATATTCCACAGTACCCAAGACAATAGGTACTATTATATAAAAAGAGAGGACAAATTCAGAAAGGAATAGGAGGGGGCTGGGGTGTGGAAATCGGACATAGAGCAGCTGAGGGAATTAGAAGTGGCCGGGGTCAGGAGTGGAAGACAGTAGCTCCAACTAGTGCTAGTTGCATTTGCCAGGCTGGTGCTCTCCATTTGAGCTCAGCTGCCTCCTTGTTCTCCAACCCCCACCATCAAGCCTGCAGAAGCCCCTCCACTCAATTTGTTCTACCCACAGAGTAGTACTTGACCATGGGCCCTAGTTGCTGACCTCTCTACCTTTGAAAGTTTCTTCCCAATTCATAGAACTCTCATCTCCTTAATGGGATGAGCCAGTTCTGTTCCAAGAGCCATTTCATTTGGCTGTGGCCCTGGATGGCGATGGTGGGAGGAGTAAGCCATCTCTCTGAGTCTGCCAGAGTCATTATTTTCCTGTCCATTTTATCAGTCCACTTACTTTAAAAGACTGTCAGGAAGAAGATGAAGTACCTAACTGGGGTGCTGTGTCCAAGGTGGACTGCTAAGGTGCATATCCATGCTGACACTGACCTGGGAGCTGGCCCAGGAAATTCACAGCACTCAACAGGTTAGGAGCTGGTCGACGTTGGGGACCTAGAACTGTGGATGATTCAAACTACGAGGACCTTAGAGGGTTTCTGGTCTACCCTCTCATTGGGTTCATGGGAAACTGAGGTCCAGGAACGTACAGCAAGCTAGTGGCTCCCAGGAAGGATGCTTAATAAATGTTCCAGGTACATCATCCATGTGTCTCCCAAATGAAGACCATTTGGAAAAGTGACTGCAGTTTCAGCTCCTATCTGAAAGCTTGTCTTTTCCTTAGCAAAGGTTGTCCTTCAGAGCAATGGATTTGTGATTGGAATATGTTTCCTTATTGAAAACGTGCTTTATTCCTAGAGAAGGAGTTTCCCTCTAGAGCCCTAAGAGTTGAAGATGCTTACCTCAGGGACCAGAAGAGGCAGGGCCACATGCTGCGAAATGGGCTGACTCTCCCAAGGACCTTATTCACACCAGTACTGGGCCCTAAAGTTTGGATTGGAGCAGGCTGATGCTCATTCTTTAGTTCGTCTGTGCCTCGTGCTGCACTGTGAACAATGGCTCTTCTTGCCGTGAGAAACACAGAGTTCTCTACTTGGAGAACTCTGATTTGATGAGGGACAAAGAGGTTGCATGGTGTGGTAGAAAGATTATCAGACCTAAAAGCAGAGAGACAGGGATTTACAGTCCCAGCTCTATCATTGATTAATCATGAGATATTGGTTAAATCATATCATCTCCCTCAGTCCCAAATTCTCCACCTCTAAGATGGAGATCATGTTATCTACTTTCCGGAGTTGTTGTATAGATAAAACAATGTCCATAAAGTACTTCACATGGGGCTAGGCAATAAGTAAAAACTCGATAAATGATATGTTGTTTTTTATTAGCTAGGTAATCTTAAGCAAGTCCTTCCACATCTGGAGCCATCAGGTTCCATATAATATTTCAAATGGAGATGATAGTATCTACCAGGTAGGGTTGTTATGACAATCAAATGAGGTCATGTTTCTAAAAATGCCTTGCAAGATACCTGGCGCATGGCAGGCACTCAACCCCTGTCCACTGAATTCGAATGGAGACCAGAGAAAACATATACCTAGGTAGGGGTTGGGCAGGGAGGGCCTAAGCCACTGGTTTCCCAAAAGCAAGGGTCTCAACATTCAATTAGAAGAGCTGATAATTGCAGAGCTATCAGTGCTGGGTCATTTATCTTGAAGACAGGAAGCTGATCAGGGCTTGTTATGAGAAGATTTTATCCAGCAGCACCAGCTTGTTCAACATCAGTTCCTGTCACCTGGATTTTTCTCTGTTTCTCAAGTTCCCTGGGGGACTGTGACTGAGTTTGTTTTGGAAAGACAGGAAGAACAGAGTCCACGACACAGACTGGCCACAACTGGATGCCTTGATTCTATTCCTTGGACTATGGCAGCTTAGACTGACTCCTGTAGACGGATGGGGAACATTCAGGCGAGTGGAATAAATAGACCACCTTTAGACAGCAAGAGAAGTGCTGGACAGGGGGCCTGAAAAACCGCTTTGGGAGCATAAGGAGGGCACCAAAATGTCTGCTTGGGAGGGACAGGAAGGACTTCCCAAAGAAGGGCACACTTGAGCCTGGCTTTGAAGGATGAGTAGGAGTTCAACAAGTAAGACTAGGGAAAAGAAACTGTATACAAAAGCAGGGAGAAGTGAAATAGCATGGCGTATTTGGATAAGGGATTCAATGAGGCTCAAGTGAAGACTGGGAGGAGTGGACAGAGGGCTGGACAGGAAGAGGATTATGGATTTCCTTAGAGGACAAAACAAGGAGTGTGCATTTGATCTTTAAAGAAATAGTGAGTATGAAGTTTTCAGCTGGGGCACAGTGACATGATGAGACTCGTGTTTTCGAAAGCTTATCTGGCTACACTGTGGAGAATGGGCTGCAGGAAGGAGAGACAGAGGCATGGCAACCAGTTAGGAGGCCATTATAATATCTAGGTGAGAAACAATGAAGGTCTGTTCTAGGGTAGAGGCAATGTGAGGCAACAAGGATAAAGAAGAGGAAGTAGACCTTGGTGATCGGTTGAATGTGAGGGTTGAAGGAAAGCAGGGGTGAGGATGACTCTGAAGTTTATAGTTTAAGAAAGTGAGGCATTAACAGTGATTGAGATAGTAATGTACGGTGGGGGCGGTAAAGAGTTATGTCGAGTCTAAGGTATACAAAAGATATCTAGGTGAAAAAAACAAAGGATACTATTTATTTTCTATTTGTCCAGCATGGTATATTATCTATGGCTCTTTTCTTGAGATATTATTGACACATAATATATGTAAGTTTAAGGTGTACAGCATGATTATTTGATATTTTGTATATATTGCTAAGTGATTACCACGATAAGGTTAGTTAACTCCTTCATCCTCTCACATAATTATCTTATTTGTTGTGGTGATAACATTTAAGATCTACTCTCTTAACAACTTTCAAGTATATAATATAACATTGTTAACCATAGTCACCATGCTGTGCATCAGAAACAACCCTATGAGGTAGACACTATAATTACTCCCATTTAATGGATGAAGAAACTGAGGCCCAGAAAGGTTGAGTGACTTGCCAAGTCTAGTGGGACAAATACTTCAAGTATTTGTACTTGATCATTCTGCCAAGAGAGACGGACAAATCCTAAGGACAGGTCCCAGCATACAAAACTCTGAGGTACCTATCACTGTTCTGCAAATGGCCACCCAGAACCTAAACTGGCGCTGTGCCAATTTCCAAAGTCATTTCCTATCATTCAATTTGAAACAACTTCTGGGGGCTATTCTGGGTAAAGGTACATTCTAGCCTGGGAGGCTCTATGTCACTTGACAGTTGACCACAGAAAAGACCCTCAGATGCCCTTCCACCTGACCAATATCTAGAGGCTTTCATCGAGTACCATAGCTTCTCCCATTCACTCTGGACCTGGGCCCAGACCCATTCCCAGTGGCTGCTAGGAAAACAACCATAGTCACAGAAAACACACAGGCATGGCACCATTTATAAAGAAGCGTGGAAGTGTTGGGGAGCTTTTAGTACCCAGGGGAGGCATATCAAGGGAAGACTTCTGGAATTGTGGTATTTTGCCCATTTGCCTTTTTCCCAGTTTTAGACACTTTTCCTTGCAAGAGACATCCCTTCAGTGATTACCCCATGAATGGCCTTTCTTGGCTTTATTCTTTATTTGCCTCCTATCGACCACTTCCATCCTCAGGGGCTTTTCGGAGTCACTCCAAAACCTCTGTGGTTTTAATTAACCAAGTGGTTTGGTGCCATCAGCCTCCTTCCATCAATTTATTAGTCATTTCCTTCTTGGGCTCATTAATGAACATACTTAATAACACTGTTTCCAGCCCAAAATCTCTGGAGCCCTCCTCCCCCCGCCCCCCACAATGCCTTTCTCCTTGCCAGGAACTTCTGGACATTCATACCTTTGCCCTTTCCTTCGGTACCAGTTTGAAATTCATAAATATGAACTTAGTCTCCAGTGTTGGAGAGGAGTCTCTGGGCATGTGTGTGGGTGTAGAGATGCATATGCATGGGCTAGAGAGAGAGAGGTTGGGTAGAGGGAGTCTGAGAGAAACAGACATAAAGAGAACAACAGGGAAAGATAATGAAAAATTTTCCATAACAGGGTTTTTATCCACAGGCCTTTTGAAAATCAGTCAATTACATATAATGCATATCCTTTATACCCTCATCCTCAACCTGCTCTCAGTAGTGTCACTGTGCCACCCCCCACAAACCATGAATCACAGCCTCATAAAACGTCATAAATGGAAGGGGCCTTAAATACCAGCTAGCAAAAATTCCTAATTGTTCAGATGAGAAAATTGGGGCTCGTAGGGGGCCAGGCTATTATTCACCGGAGGTTACCATGGAGGCCCTCAACCACCTTCCCCAGTTGAGTGTGAGAGGTATTAGACAGGCTGTTGGCTGTTGACACCAGT
>NW_020172669.1:577474-585925 GCF_003031525.2 Neophocaena asiaeorientalis asiaeorientalis | reverse complement strand
ACACACACACACACACACACACACACACACACACACACAGCCATCTTCCATCCAGACTCCAAGAGCAAATCCCTGCTCTGGGGTTAAGAGAACAGACTTAGGAGCCTGCTGTTTGGGTACAAATCTTAGCTCTGTAAGTCATTGCATTAGTTTCCTGGGGCTGATGTAACAAATTACCAAGCTGAATGGCTTAAAACAACAGAAATGTATTCTCTCCCAGTTCAGGAGGCAAGAAGTCTGAAATCCTGATGTTGGCAGGGTTGGTTCCTTTTGGAGGCTGTGAGGAAGAAACTGTCCTATGCCTCTCTCCCAGCTTCTGGTGGTTGCCTATTATCCATGGTGTTCGCTGGTTTATGGACACGTAACTCCAATATCTGCTTCCATCTTCATATGGCCTTCTCTGTGTTTCTTTGTGTCCCCTCCTCTTCTATAAGGACATCAGTCATTGAAGTTAGGACCCACCCTAAATCCAGTATGATTTCATCTTAAGATCTTTAACTAATTACATCTGCAAATAATGTCACATTCTAAAGTTCCAGGTGGACATGAATTTTGAGGGACACTATTAACTCACTACAATCATGAAACATCTCTGAGCCTCAGCTTCCTCCTCTATAAAATGGTAATAATAATACCCCTCATATTCCTTATTTGAGGTTTTGAAGATAAACTAAGTTAATAGGTGGTAAAGCACTCAGAACAGTGCCTGACACGTAGTAAACACCATACTGGCATTCCAGCCCCATTGAATCCTAAGGTTTGTGGAAAATCCTGGTATTTTTCTTTCTTTTCCTTTCCTTTCTTTTTCTTTCTTCCTTCTTCTTCTTTTTCTTCTCCTTCTCCTTCTTCTTCTTCTTTTCTTGGTAAACTTTATATCTCCTAGTCTGAGAACAGTGTTTGGTATATAATATGGGTTCATTAAATATTTGTGAAATGAATACATGGGTGTTTTCAAATCACACCCAAGGGAAGCCCATCTCCACAAGCTGATGGAACCCTGGAGGATTCGCCCACACATTTCTCCAGCTGGAAAAGCCAGAATTTATCCTGTCCCTTGGGGAAACAACTGAAATGGCATGGGGCTTGTTTGGGGGTGTGTGCAGGTTTACAAACACTGATGAAGGGTACCCCTGGGCCACACACAGCACTAGGGGAGGCCACAGATTAGGGATGTTTGAATCACTTATCTCTGTGGGTACAGCTACAGCTATTGGGGTGGAAGGAGAGATGCAGAGGGGAGGCAGGCAGGCACCAGCTGCTGGATGACCGGGTCAGTGAGTGCCAGCAGGTCTCTAAATACAATTCCCCAAAAGGGTTCTGGGGACATTGCTAGCGGGGCTAAGAGAAACAGTCATGGAGATCCCTAAGGGCTGTGTCTTCAGTTGGATATTCTCACCCAAAGGATGCCCTTACTAGGAAAAGTGCCTGGCAGGGGCTGAGCCAGCTGCCCAGCTGTCCCACAGGGCTCAGCTACCTTTCACTCCCTCCCCCCTGGGCAGGAATTTGTTCCTGGAGTTTGAGTGGAAGATGCCTCTGTGTGTGTGTGTGTGTGTATGTGTGTGTGTGTGTGTGTGTGTGTGTGTGTGTGGTGTTCATGTACCTGTTTGTTGCGGGGAGAGGTGGTGCTCTCCAGGGCAGAAATGTGTAATCTAAGCCAGTTTCCAAGTCCAAAGCTAGCAGGAAAACTGAGATCAAAAATTAGCACACTGTCCTGAAGCCTTAGCTTGAATATATAAGGGTATACATGACAGGGGCTGGCCAGGGTGGGCATGGGGGAGAGGCAACAGGGAACCTGGAATTGGGTCACCCTTAGTAGGAATGCAGGTCCACAAATCCACCCCCCCACCGTCTTTCCCAGGACAGGATGCACTGCGAGACAGTCAGTTGAGAGACAGTAGCTAAGGTTTGGAGCTTAGTGCATGACCTGATTGGGAATTCAGTTGGTGGCCAGGGTAAGGACTCAGAAATAGCTAACATTTATTGAGTATGTACCAAGTGCCAAGCACTATGTTAAACTCTTTACAAACACTCCATTTGTTCCTCAGAATCATCCTGAGATAGTTATCAATGGCATCCCACTTTTTCAGTAAAATATCTGAGGCTTAGAGGGCACACAGCTAGGAAGTGTTAGAGCCAGAATCAGACCCTAAGCAGGTTGACTCCAAAACCCATGATCTTAACCATTAAGCTGTATTGTCCTCAGAATATGGCCCATTCTGAGGCTGTACCAATGCTGGGGGTTTGGTGTTCAGACAAATTTGGGGCTCTGCTTATTCGTGATTAGTATTCTGCCAGTGTCTCAGTTTTTGATTAATCGCTGCATCAAAAATGTAAGAATTATATGTGAGATGGCGCCCCCTTGTGGGTAGAGTGGTGGTAGCAAGTAAATAAGGTATTTTTGAAGATTTTTTCTTTATGGATGTTTTCTTTCCTGGGTGTGTGGTTGGGCCTAGGCTGCTTGCAGTCCCAGGAGGGCTGACCGATGAAAAGAACATAGTTGTCACAAAACTGCTGAGAGAAAGGCCTTAAAATGAGCCGAACTGAAGACAAGGGTCTGAGGCATCTAATGTGCATAAAACCAAAGATGTTAAAAGGGAATTGAGAGAAGAAACCAAGAGATCAGCCTCGGTTTCTCAGGGAAACTGAGAAAACAGAAGTGAAAGAAAACCTGGTCGGGAAACCCGTAGGTCACACCTGTTAAGATAATAACCCTATGCTCTTATCAATCAATAAGTGTTTATAATATTGTGTTACTAATGGTAATAGTTCTAATTTATGGAATTCCTACTATGTGATGGGTTTTAAAATATGCAATCCTAGTAAAAATCCTGCACAGTACAAATTATTCTTTCCATTTTATAAGTGAGGAAGCTGAACCTCAAAGGATAAGTGATTTGAGAAAGCCACACAGCTAGGAAATAGCAGTACCTGGATCTAGACCCAGATCAGTCTGGCTTCAGAGCCCAGGCCTTTTCTATTGTACAATATTTCCCCTTAAATTGTCATTAGCATCTGCTAATTCTGTCACTCTTTTAAGTTTCAAATGGTATTTATTACATGTCTTCCAGGTGCCTGGCACTAATCTAGACTTATTTAATTCTCACAACAACCCTATGAGGCAGGCACTACCATTATTTTATTTCTACAGATTAGGAACCTGAAGCACAGAGAAGGTATGTAACTTGCCAAAGGTCACACAGCTGGCAAATGGCAGTATCAATATATTCTAATACATGTCTGTCTGACTTGAGGAGCCATGTTCTTAGCACACTCATATACTGCCTCTCCAGAGATACAGCAGACTCCCCAAAGGCCTCAAAGCACATTTCATTCTGTAGATGTCCTCAGAGTCAGCTTGAGGAACTGAGTGACCAGATCTGCAATATCTAATATAGTGGACTCTCCTACCCCTTCTCTCTGTATTTCCTTACCTGACTTCACTTGTCTTCACAGCACGTATCACTTGCTGATATTATGACTTCTACACTTTTGTTCTTTGTCGGTCTCTCCCACCAGACTGTGAGCTCCTTGAAGACAGGGACTTTGGTTGGCTTGCTCTACACTCAGTCCATAGGATGGTGTCTGGAACATGGCAGGTATTCAGAAATGTGGACAGGCTGAATCTGAGCCCACAGGTTCTTCTCCTGGACTTCTCTGACGACCTCTCTTTTAGGTTGAAACTGAACTGGACAGATTTTTCTGAAGGCCACCAGTGACCTACATGTCACCATAGCCAGAATATATTTTAATCCCCCAATTATTGGACCTCTCAGTAGCATTTGGCCCAGTTGACTTCCCCATTATTCATTCAACAAATATTTCTTGAGCATCACGTAGTGGTTAAGTGCACAGACTCTGAAGCCAGACTGCCTGAGCTTGAGTCTCCGCTCTGCCAATGGTTAGTTGTATGACTCAGAGCAACATACTTAACCTCTCTATACTTTCAATGTCCTCATCTATCAAAATGAAGATAATAAGAGTATTCATCACATTCAGTTGTTGGTGACAATTAAATGAGCTAATATTTTTAAAGCTCTTAGAATATACGATGTATGTATTTGTTAATTAAAATAAAGTCATAGCAGCTATGGGGGATATAACAGTGACCAAAATAGACAAAAAGTCTGCCATCGAAGCTTACCATCTAGTAGGAGAGATAGAAAATAAACAAAGAAATCCATAACTTCGCTGCCTCCTTCGCTTCTATCTAGCCATTAAATGTTGAAATTCCTAGACAATCCTTTTCTCTACCCCTTCTATTCATTCCTTCTTTCTTTCTCTCTCTCTCCCTTTCGCAACACCCTCTCTCTTTCTCTCTCTCTCTCTCTCTCTTTCTGTCTCTCTGTCTCTCTCTCTCTGTCTCTCTCTCTCTCTCTCACCCACCACCAGTGATCCCATCCATCTAATGTGTTCAGAGCAGAGCAGCCTGGCCCTGGCTTCAGACTGCCTCTGCTTGAATCTTGTCTCTGAAATTTACCAGCTGCATGATCCTGGATAACTCATTTAACTTCTCTGTACCTCAGTTTCTTCATCTTTAAAATGAAGATAATAAAACATCAACTTCATAAGGTTACCATGAGGATTAAGTTAGAGTTGTTAATCCACATAAATCTCTTAGGACAGCACTGGCACATAGTGAGTACCTAATAAACGTTAGCTATTTTTATCTATATGTTAGAGTCCCAAATCTCTCCTCTGAGTTCCAAACCACATATCCATCTGTTTTCTTGGCATCTCCAATTGGACATCTTGAAGACACCTCAAACTCGATATATCCAAAAGTCAAGCTCATGACCCCTTCACACATCCCAAACTAGTCCTCTTCTAGAGCTGTTGCCTTCATGAATAACACCATCAACCACACAGTTACACAAGTCCTATCCTTGTCCCTTCCTCTCACTCAGTCCCCATAGCTAATCCATCAGCTGGTCCTGTACCAACGAGTGTAAGGAGTTTAGCATCATGATTAAGAACAGAGACTTTGAAGCCAAACATGGTTAAAATCCTAGTTCCACCACTTATTAGCTGTGTAGCCAGCCCTCCCTGAGTCTCAGTTTCTTCACCTGCACAATAGGGACAATAATGGTATATATCTCATTGGATTGTTGTGAGGCTTAAATGATTATCAATGTCTTAGAACAGTGCCTAGGATATGGAAAGCACTCAATAACTGTTAGATGCTTTTTTAAAATTAATGTGGTTTTTTTTTTTGGTAGCTGTAGCCTTGAGACCATCCCTCCATGTGTTTCTTTCTTCTGTAGAAGTAGAACTGCAGGAAATGAATGTGTGAAATGCTAGTGGTGAAATCTGTATGGTAAAGCCACAGATGACCTTAAATCAAACAGAACAGCACAGATGGCACAGACCCTCATCTATATTCCATATTTGTTACAGGGAGATTGGTCCCGACCTGGTACATGGTGAAACCTGTCACTTAGAGGAGACAGAAGCCAGCCCAGAGTAAAATGACTTGAAACTTTAATTCAAAGTGAATTTAATTTAATTTATTAAATGAATACCTACTATGTGATAGACACTGGGGGGATAAGTGAATCAAACCCAGGCCTGTCCTCAAAGACATCACAGGATCTGAAGACTCGACAAGAACTGTGGAGGTTTCAAGGCACAGCGCCACTCCCCCCGGCCCCCGACAGGCCATGACCTAAGTGAGTCACTGAAGATTGCTCAGCACCAATTCCCTCATCTCTGCAATTGGACAATTGCTGGACAAATATCTCTATTAAAAACCTCACTTATCTGCTTCAGAACCCCTGCCCTGAGAAACAGATCACAATCCCAAATCTTGAGTCACACAGGCCAAGGGTCAAGTCCCAGCTTTGCCACTTAGTAGCTGAGTAACTTGGAGGTAGTCATTAAACCTCCTTAAGCCTCATTGCTTCATTTGTACAATAGAGTTAATAATAGTACCCACCTCACAGAACTGTGGAGGAGTAAAAGAGCTCATCCATACAAAGCAGTGAAAACAGTACAAAGATTAAGATCTTCATTCCTATTGGCCATTATCCTTAACTACAAGTATACACAAATACTCTGAGAAGGAATGGAAAAGGCCATAAGAATGCTCATATCTTGAAAACAGGGAAAAATGTTCACAAGAGAAAATATTGTCTAATGTGCAAAAGCTCTGACCACAGCCCAGGTTTATTACACAGTACCCAGCTGGTCATAACAGGGCTCCCAGTGTGAAAAGTGGAGCTAACATAGGGGCTTAAAATAATGAGATTAGAGGTCAGAAAGTCCTGGCTTTGAACCCTACTTTGTATTCCAAGGACAGCTTTCTAGAGGCGACAGATTTTTTCCACACTAGTTTACACTTCAGGTTTGCTGTCATTAGGGAGAAAGTGGCCCTGGGTTGGGGGGTCTCGTGGGGAATATAACCAGGATTTTCAGACTTCTTTGGTGGTGGGACAGGAATAGCATGGTTTTTCACTCAGTTTTGTTATGGTTATTGTTTTGTTTGTTTGCAAGCAGGCAGTGTAGGGTAATTGCTATGAGTATGGTCTCTGGAGCCAGACTACCTAGGTTCAGATTCCAACTCTGCCACTTACTTGCTCTGTGACCTTGGGCAAGTTACTTAGCTTTTCTGAGCCTCAGTTTCACCATTTACCTAATAGTAATAATAATACACCTCACAGGATTGCACTGAGGATGAAACAAGATCCCATATATAAAAATCATCTAGTCCCATGTCTGGCACTCAATTAGCTGACAGCTCTACCATGCAGATGAGGTACTGAGGAGGGGGAAGGCTGACAAATCGTCTTTACCCTAAAGCCTGTCCTCAATAGTGCTTAAAATTCTATGAGTACAGCCTCATACCTTCAGTTAATTTCTTCAGATGTTTTCTATCGAAGGCAAATACACCTGGAAGAAGCCACACCTCAACTGGAACCAAACTGAGCAGAGATTGGGTGAATGGCAGCTAATGGTCAGGCACAGAGCTGGGGTGGTCACCAAGGAGAGAGGGACCCTGAAAAGAGGTAAGCTGGTATCAGAAAAGAACTTCACCAACCTCTCAACAGTACGTGCAGATGCCCTGGGTGCTGTGGGACGATTGGAAGGGTCCCTGTGCTAGGTGAAGGTCCAGGTACCCACTTGCCAAATTCATCGCTTGTAAAATTATGAGATGGAGTGATAATGTGCAATATTTCCCTCTACGTGTGCAGAGTTTTCTTAATCAGCTTGTCTTTGCACCATTAATTTTTACTGCTTGTTCTCTCCACACCCCCAGTAGCTCTGCCAATGGGCACATCAGCCTGGCATTTCCAATCTTATTCCTACAAAGACTATTTCCAAAAACTTGCATTGTACAGTCTACTCACCCCTAACTCTGGTAGGTCCCAAGTAAGCAGAATTTTGTTCAACTAGCAGTTTTTAGATGTTTCTGGGATCCTTTCTGGTACAGTGGAAGGAAAATGGGCTGACTAGCTAGGGATTTCTAAGTTTGAACTTCAGTGTTGCTGTGATCTTGGCAAAGTTGCCTAATCTCTCTGAATCTCAATTTCTTCATCTTTACAATAGGTATCATGACACCCACTGCAGATGATTGCTGTGAGGATGAAACAGTATGGCATGTGTAAATATGCCCTTCTCAGAGACTGCCCCTTCTAGGTTCCGGAATCATTTAGCATGTAATGGGGGATGAATAATGGATAGGGGGCAGTGAGCAGAGCCTGGAGGGAAAAGGGGAATAATAAAAAGAGGTACAGGTGTGAATAGAGGAGTGATGGGGGAGTGTACCACCTGATAGTTTCCATGTCCCCTGTGAAAGAAGAGAAGCCACCGAGTGCAAGAAGGTGGGGGTGGGCAGGAGGCTGGAGGAAACTCGGGATCAATCGTTAGTGCTATTTTCACATGTTGATTGATATAGCTGTTGGCCCCTCACTCCAGTGGCCTCACTGCTCACGGCTCTAGACATTTCCTTCTGCTCCAGAAAACCTGCTTGGATTAGGCACAGCATGGATACTCCATGACAAACATTGCACATGTAGCCGCTACTCTTCCCAATTGCCTTGTCCCAAAGATTAATTTGGCCCCACCCACAGCTCTTCCAGACACCTTGTATGCTGTGGCTTATCATGAATTTTTCTCTTCCACTGTCCTAATGTCTATGAATGCAGTGAACAATAAGCAGGTCTGTTTGGACTGGAAGCTTCCTGAAGGTAGGATCACGCTGGTGTAGTTCTCTCCATGGAGAAGGCAGAAGCACAGAGACTCCTTGACAGCACTGCCTCCTGTCATCCTCTTTTCTACAACTTGGGGGCAACACAGAGGCCCATAAACCCCTCTCTGGCTTGTCCTCATCTTTTCCACATGTTGAAATGTGTCTATTAAATTTTTCTGTCTCCCTTTCTTCTCTCTCCTCTTTTCTCCTCCTCCACTTCCCCCTCTTCTATCTCTTTGGTTCTGTCTTTTTCTGTTTCTCCGTCT
>NW_020172669.1:555750-577281 GCF_003031525.2 Neophocaena asiaeorientalis asiaeorientalis | reverse complement strand
CTCCGTCTCTTTCCCTCTTTAAATAAAAATCTCAATAAATATCTCTTTCCATCTGTCTCTCTGCCTTGTACGTGTATGTGTATCTCTCTCTCTATATATATATAGATATAGATATGCAGTCTTTTATATAAATCTTTATATTTCAGTCTTTCTTGCTCTATCAGCCTCTCTCTCTCTGTCTCTGTCTCCCTCTCTCTCTCTCTCCCTCCCCCTCTTTCTCCACCTCTCTCTCTCTTTCCTCACTGATGCTAACTCTTTCACCCTGATAGAGTGTTTCTCAGGATTCCTTGAACCCTGTGGAATTCCCTCACAACAGATGGAGAATGTGAGAAAGTGCTCGAAGGAGGTGGCAGTGGCTAGGGCTGAGGAAGATTTATTGCTGCCAGAGAAGGAGAAAGAAGGGGCTTTTCTTCCCTCCATCTACAACTGGCCTGAAACAAGTCCTTTGGAATCAGGCCCCTTCCCCTCAACTACCCAGCTTCAAAAGAGGCCCTGCCATCTGTAGCAGCCCCTCTGCCCCATGAGAAATAGGCTGCCCTCCAGGTTGCAGTACAGTGAAAGACGCCTGGAAGGTGGATGTCATAACAGACCAAGGCGGGCTGTGGGAGCTGGTCTAGGGGGCATTACTAAGGACACGGGAGAGGATATATTTCCATACATTTGGCCCCAGGACCTTTTCCACTTGTCCAGTGTTCCCATGAACATACTCAGAAAATATCCCAAGGACTCCTGATGTAAGAGACATAATATCTGAATCAAGCCTTCCCCCAAATGCCTCCTTATGTCACCCTGAACTGCCATTCTCATCCTCACCCCCTGACCCAGGCATTTGGCTTATAGAGAAGCTCAAGCTTCAGGCAGGAGGCATGCCTGTGACCTTTATGAGCTCCTCCAATGTTGGACTCCTCTGATCATATGCTACGTTTAGGTTCAAACCCTGTTTTGCACACAGTTCTGCTTCCTCCCATCAACCCCGGGGTGGTAGTGTGAAAAGAACCCTGAAATTGAAGCCAGAAGCCTTAATTTGGGGTTCCAACTCCCACAGCCCTCCTCTATTGCTACAGTGGTCCCCAGTGGTTTTAGGAAGCATCTCCCAGCTGAAAAACCCTTTCAAAAGGTATATATAGGACTTGAGGATACGGGGAGGGGGAAGGGTAAGCTGGGACCAAGTGAGAGAGTGGCATGGACATATATACACTACCCAACATAAAATAGATAGCTAGTGGGAAGCAGCCGCATAGCACAGGGAGATCAGCTCGGTGCTTGGTGACCACCTAGAGGGGTGGGATAGGGACGGTGGGAGGGAGGGAGACACAAGAGGGAAGAGATATGGGGACATATGTATATGTAAACCTGATTCACTTTGCTATAAAGCACAAACTAACACACCATTGTAAAGCAATTATACTCCAATAAAGGTTTTTTTTAAAAAAAGGTATATATGTTGTGTGTGTGTGTGTGTGTGTGTGCCCCAATTATTGACTCATTTTCATTACAGTGTTAAACTATGAACTATGTACAGAAAGAAGACAGGCTGCAAACTCCTGATGCTTATAGCTGATACCCAATTATAACGCTGAAACAAAGTTCCAAATGAAGTGTAAAACAAAACTACAAAACCAATAAAAACCAAATGAGCAACAATGATTTTAACAAGGTGGATGATGTTGTTTTCCTAAAATTAAATTGCTGTTCAGATCGTGACTGCAGTCCTGACTGGGATACAGGTTCTTTTGAGTTTGTCGTGCTGTATTGCTGCGTGCCAGGCAATGACTCAGCTCCCGCATCACTTTTTTCCTATTATATCTACTGCTAAACTGTCATTCCTACAGCCCTCAGGGACATCATTTGGCCTTCACTGGGACTAAGCCATCATTTATGTATTAAGTCTTCCTATGTTCTTTTCTCATTAGTCCTTGACAATGCAAGTAGGACAATATGAAGTTAATGAGATCTTTTATACAAAATGTGGCAGAGACTGCTAGTTATCTACCCCACAAACCACCCCCTTCCTCCCATAATATGCCCAACTAAAACGCTATATTCCCTGGCCTCCCTTGTAGGTAGGTGTGGCCTTATCACAAAGCTCTGGCCAATGAGATATAAGTGGAAGTGTTATTTGGGATTTTCTGGAGATCTCCTAAAAGGTATGGGGGATGGCCTTTCTTTGCCCTTTCCTTCCTATTACTGCTTGAAATGAGCAAGTATTAGCTGGAGCTATAGCAAGCAAGTTGGATCATGAGGATGAAGGATGGCACAGAAGACAGCTGGGAATTACAGTCCCTAACAACTTCAGGGAGCTACCATACCCACATATCCGATCCCTGGACTTCTTTGACATGATAGAGAATTAACCTTCTATCTTGTTTAAACCACTATTTTAGATGGCTTTTTATGTTACATGCATCCTTATCTGATCCTAATATACCAAGGCAGATATAAATGAGGATCCAAAAATTTTATGGCTACCCTTAATTTTGTAAGGTAGCCATCCAGATGGATGGCTCAGAATAGGCTTATATCATTCATTTTAGATTTTCATTGTAATAAAAACACAACTTTAAAATTATCACAGAAAACACTTTAAACCCTAAGAATATTCCATACCCCAAGAGATTGCCAGAAGAAACTTTGGCTTAGTAGTTATGACCAGAAAGGATCTAGGAACCTAACACTCAGGTGATGAGGTACAGACCTTTGAACTTCTATTGAGGATCACCTGACCTTGAGTTTGTGTCTCAGGCTAGCAAAGGGCTAAGTGGGAAACTTAGAAGAAAAGGGGACAAGTGTAGGGGAAGAAGGCAAACAGAAGTCCCATCCTACTGAAACCTACTCCCCAGCCTTCTGTCAGACCCAGCTCCCTTTGTCTTTGCCCCACATAGCTTCACAGAAGACCGCTCCTGACGGAATGAGAAACCATAAGCCAAGAGGGTGACTGTCATTGCTTCCTAGAACGCCAGGGCCATCAAGCAGGTGACAGGAAGGTTGGAGCCAAAGTGCTAGCCAGGAAGGGTCAGCTTTCTATCCCTCCATGGGGCCCCAGCTGCTGGACTTAGCCATGGCCCTGGAAACTTGACTCCTGTGACTGAAATCCCCATGCTAATTTCAAATTTAGCCCTGGGCCTTGGGCCACTTCATAAACTGCCTCCTCATTTGTTCCCCTCCCCACCACCGCCTCAGAGTTCAGGGCCAGAATTTGGTAGAAGAGGGGCAGCTATGAAATATGAACCTCAGTTTGGCCTGCTTATCCTGTCTTCAAAATCAAGTCACTAGAGAGAATTCCTCCTGCCCTCACCACAACTCTTTCTCTCTCTGCTCCCTTTGACCCCCTTCCACTCCCACCACCCTTTCTGCCTTCCTGGAGTCCTTGCCCTTGGCCAGCCTGCCTTCCCTTCCCCTGCAGGCTTCGCTGAGCCCCACAGGGTGAAGTAGTGGAAAAAGCAGGTGTTTGGGCTACAGAATGAAAGTTAATCTCGGATCTGCCACTAACTAGCTGTGAGATCCAGGGCAAGTCGATTCAGTCCTCTGAGTCTGTTTCCACTCCTGGGAAATGGGGCTAGTAATTCTCCTAATAAAGCTGCCATCATGATTTAACTGAGCTAAAATGTGTAAATGGTCCCAACACCTAGTAAGGGCTTTCAATCAACATGCATGTGTGTGTGTGTGCACATGCGTGCATAGCCCCCACTAGCCATAGCTATTCCCCAAACCTGACCCTCTTCCTCTGCTGCCAGCCTCAGTGAATGGCACCTGCTGCCAGCCAGAAAGCAAGGAATCATTTCTGACTCATTCCTATACCTTGTCTTCCACCTTCAATCCATCACCAACCAAATCCTGTCAATTTTACCTCCCAGTCTAGGTCAGATACTGTCCCATAATGCCATGCACCTCTGGCACTGCTTTGAAAAGTTGCAGTTTTACATAAACGGCTGTGATCGTTCATGCTCATCTCTTTTCTCATTACTGTATTCCCAGTGCCTGGCACAATGCCAGTTAGGTGCTTAATAGATATTGTTGAATAAATGAATGAGGTAGAGGTAAGCCATTTGAGATTCAGAAAAGTTAAGAAACTTGCCCAGTCACACAGTAAGCAGCCAAGCCAGGATCTGAACTAAGATCTGTCTGATTCTGAAGCTGGTGCTCTTAACCATAGTGTTAGCAGTGGTGAGACCCCTATAGCAACAGGGTGGGACACGGTACAGGTATGAGGTAGGGCAGGAGGGCTCTAAAGTAACCTTTTGTATATTTTTGCTTGGGGACTGGACTTGAACTCTTTCCCTTTCCTGGTTAGGGACTGCATCAGTGTAAGTCTGGATCAGGATTCTAATCTGGTCAAGATGGGGTCTTCACCCTTTTCTATGTTCATGCCACAGTGATGTGGGCATAGTGTGTGTGTGTGTGTGTGTGTGTGTGTGTGTGTGTGTGTGTGTGTGTGTGTGTGTGTGTGTGTAAGGATCAAGGAAAAGAGACAGGCCAAGACCTGGTAAAATGGAGCAAGATATGGATCAATACAGAGGCTCCCTGAAGCCTGAAGGCCTTAGGGATGGGGAGTTAGCACCACCTGGTGGACTCCAGGCTGATTTCAAGTAAAAAATGAGTGGTGAGGAAAGTGTTGGAGAGTCTGGGCTGAAAATGCAGAAGCAGAGTCGGAGTAGAATTATATTCATTATTATGACCTTATGGTACTAGATGCTAGTTTAATCCTCACACCAACCCAGATCAGGAACCAAAGACCAGAGTGGTTAAGTGACTTGCTTGAGATCACACAGCTAAGGGGTGACAGAGCTAGGACTTGGACCCAGGTCTGCCTCTCTGGAGCCCACCTTCTTTCTACTATGCCATATGTTGTATGATGAAACCATGAGGATGAGCACAGGAAGGAAATTTTAAGGAAGAACAGAAGTTAAATCTCAGGTCAGTTCTGCTCAAGAAAACACTAAGCCACAGGCCTCTGGGCTCTGATGCTCCCAGGCTCCCTCTCAAGCTGCTGATAAACAGCTGGCAATAATGTTAAGATGAGCTGTCATGTCCTGAGGGCCTACTACACTAGCCCAGTACCCTATCCCTATGCCATTCCCCTCACTCTGCTTCCTATTTGCAGCAAGTTCTTGATGACTTAGTGTCTCAAAATGTTAATGGCTACTCTCTTGGATCCTTTTCTGCCCTGGCATCTCTAGGCAAGAAAAATAAGAAAGTTTAGGAAATCCAAAAATCTTAGGAATTTGGATTAAATTAAGTTAAATTAAATTAAAAATATTGAGTGTCTATTCTAGTCTGGTCTTGTGGTCTTTAAGGTTACGAAATAGACATGTATCTGAAATATTTAGCTCCTGGCTATACCACTTACCAACTGTGGGGTCTTAGGGAAGTCACTTCCTTTCTCTGATTCTTGGGTTCCTAATCTGTAAATGGAGATAGCCATTCCTTCAGGGGCATTGGGAAAATTAAGGGAGCATGTATACACAATAGTCTAGCATAGAACTGGCACATGCAATGCTATTATCAATGACCAGCCACATCCAGTGTAATATATCCTGTTCTAGCAGATCTTAATAGTTATCAATAAAATGTTAAAGGACTCCATTTATTTTTCATTAATATATTTCACTATAAACACAATTAACAATCTTATTCTATCTATTAAGATACAATCCCTAAGGAACCCAATGACTAAACTTCTGAGTGATCAAACTCCTGAGGGAGCAGTCAGTCTAACTGAGACAAAGATGGGTTGGAAAGGTATAAGCACTTTCTGTCAAAGGTCTGTTCTTAGACTCAGAAGAGCATGCAGTTCTAATAAAGGCTTTCATACACATTAATTTTTAAATAGATGAAATACATTAAACATTACACATGATAGGGAAACTGTGATTCATTTTTAAAACAGAAGAAAATAAATGGTCAGAAAGGCCTACAGTCTCATCCCTGAAATATGTCAGTATCAAGATTTATAAATTGACAGGCTTGGTTTTCTCATGATCACTGGATGCTTGGCACACATATTAGCTGAAGAGATCTGTGAAAACCTCATCTAGCTGAATATTAGAGACCACACTTGAGTGTTTTATCTTGCTAGAAGAAGATAGCAGATGGCACTCTGGAGGCTTCCAATGATCACGGCTGGGCCTATGGGCTTTGAAGATGACATGGGCAGGGAACTCCTGGGTTGGATGAACCCATAGCAAGACATACGATTGAAACTGCAGTACCACAGCCACCAGAGACATTAGTAACAACTTCAGGGGGCACTATTTACAGGTACCATGGAATGAATGACGACTCCTTGTGGAGTTGTGCAGTGTGGTGGTCCTATGCAGAACAAGAGAGGAAAGGGGAAGATATCCTAGGTAAACAGGTAGACAATACATTGTCTAGACTGTGTGGCTTGTCTGGCTTGGCCAGAGTCTAGCCTAACTATCCAGGCCAGTCCATGGCTCTGCTTGGTGGGTGGAGTTATCTGCTTGGTATGTCTGGAGTTATCAGTCCCTCCAGAGTGGTCAGTGTTTCTAGTTTATCAGTATGTCCAGAGTGTTCTTTCTGTCTGGCAATCTCAACCATTGGTCATACCTCTGGATATCTCCTGTACCTTTCCTAGGCCTGTATGATGTTTCTCCAGCTGGACATACAAACTGAGGGTAGTCATGGTTAAGCTTGGAGCAGGGAAAGACTTGGGGTGGTTCAACAATTCCTTCTGGGACTCAGGGTCCTTTGGCCCTAGCAGTGTCCCATTAGCCTGACCCCTTAAAGGAACTGTCTCCACTGTGAGGCAGGGATATACATAAGCCAGCTTCAGAGGGAGACCCAACCCACTCCAGCATGTACTCCAGGTGACTTGGGCAAAAGGGCTCCCTCTCCCTCAACCACAGCTTCTCCCCAAACCAGCCTTTCACCCCAATGCAGCCTTGCCTGCTCCACGACCTCTATGGACCCAAGATCTGCCTTCTGCAACCTTTCCACCTTTGTACAGAAAGGACAGGTTAAGGCAGCTCTATGATAGTCACAGCCATCCAGTCACAAGGCAGCAGAGTTCTAGAGTCAGATACTGTGGACTTGAGGTGCTTCTTTGCCACTTACCCAGCTGTATGACCCTGGGCAAGTTGCTTAACTTCTCTAAGACTTTATTTCCTTGTCTATAAAATGGGGGTAATAATAGCATCTATTTTGTGGAGTTGTTGATAGGATTAAAAGAGATAATCCATGTAAACTACAGCATAACCTTGGGCAAGTTACTTAGCTTCTCTCTTCCTCAGTTTCCTCGTCTTTAAAATAGAATGAATAATAGTATCTATCTCATAAGGATGTTATGAAAATTAAGTGAGTTAAAATGTGTAAAGCACTTGAAGCAGGGATAGTTACAGAAGTGCTATATAGGTGTTTGTTAAATAAATCAATGTCAGATTGTTCTTCATTCACTCTGCAAATATCTATCAATTACCTATTATATGCCAGACATTGTTCTTGTCCCTAGGGATGCAGAAATGAACAAGATTTCTTACTTTTGTGGAGCTCAGAGTCCAGTGAGGTAAGACAAACAATAAATAAGCTAACAATAAAATACACAAGGCAAATATAAAATAATTTCCAGGGAGAAATGAAGCAAGGTAATAGGAAAGAGAGTGATGGGGAGAAGGTGTGGGGCAGTGTTTCATAAGGTGGTCAGAGAAGGCCTCTATGAGAAGACACTTAAGCTGGGACCTGAGTATAAAAACAGAGAGCCAGATCTTGGGAGACAGGCAAAGGGAAGAGATAGTGCAAAGGTCCTGAGGTATGGTTGGAATAGAATAAGGGGAAGAAAAAATAGCAGGAGATGAGGGCAAAGAGGGAGACAGAGGCATGATCATGTAGGACCCCGGGGCCAAGTAAAGGAGTTTAAGTTTTATTATAAACACAATAGGGGACCAGTTTCATAGTCCACTGCTCATTTTACATAGGGGAAACCAAGGCCCAGTGATGGGAAGCAATTGTCCAAGATCACACAAAGAATTAGCAGCAAACCTGGGATTAAGACCAATCTTCCCTCATTCCCCAGCATCATGCATTTGATTCCTGGTCACATCATATTCTGTACAAATTATATCACAGCATAACACTGCAGATTCATTGAATACAGTTTTCATGAATGAAATTGATGACCTGAGAATGGGTTTCAGCTCATTTATTCATCAGGTCCTACTGAGCACATAATAGTGCTCAGCCCCATGCCAGATACTGACGATGGGTAAGCAGCACAGAGTTTCTGCACAGAGAGGCACTGAAAGCTGCCAGCCCAGCCCCTCTTTTTCAGGTCTCCTGGTAAAGGACAAGGAATTTTTGCATTGGTAGGTAGGATGTGGGAGTCTGGCAGGAGGAAACTGGAACTTGGTCTCGTACACAAGCAGGCAGATGAAATATCTATCCTCTGGACGTCAATTTGACATAGGGAATGAATTATATGTTCATTGCCTTCTCAAGGGAACTAAAGGAACAGCACTTATTTGTAAGGGAATGCTATCTCACATTGCAGAGTCCAGTATTAGCCAAAGAGAAAACACCAGGCTTGTGCTGGTTTGTTCAGACTCTACTTCTATAATGCTCCACTAATTCAATCAAGCCCACCTGGGACATCCTGTAATTCCCTTCCCAGAGCTTAAATAATCTGGTATTTTCAAAAAATATTATAATACTTATTTATAACAAAAGGTAAATAAGTTTAGAGCGCATAAGAAGGACAAACAATTTGGCTTACAAAATAGTGGTTTATGACATGTATTCTTCTGGGGTTAAATAATATATTTACTTTGTAAATCATTAAGAGAAATTATAAGATTATAAAGAAGAGATTTAAAATTACCTGTAACCCCACAACCAATTTTTGTTTTTAAAGCGCCGTTTCCAGGTGTGAACTGTAGGGAATTCAGTTGATTGTCTTATATGTTTGTTTATTTATTGAATTTTTGGCTGTGTTGGGTCTTCACTGTTGCATGCAGGCTTTCTCTAGTTGCGGCGAGCAGGGCCTACTCTTTGTTGCGGTGCGGGGGCTTCTCTTGTTGCGGAGCACGGGCTCTAGGCCCACGGGCTCAGTAGTTGTGGTCCATGGGCCCAGCTGCTCCGCGGCATGTGGGATCTTCCTGGACCAGGGCTCAAACCTGTGTCCCCTGCATTGGCAGGCAGATTCTTAACCACTGCGTCACCAGGGAAGTCCCACACAACCAACTATTAACTTTATAGTTTTTCTACTGTCCTTTCCCATACATAGAAAAAAGTTAAACAATTAAGATTATATTATATATACAAATGTATACCTTGTTTTCACTCTAAAATTGTGAATATTTTACCAAATCTTTAGATATTCTCAAAAATCATGATTTCACTAATTCCTGTATAGTATTCCAATAAAAATACATGCTGCAATTAATATAGTCCACCCCTACTGTAGCAGTCCCCAAAGTGTGAAGATACTGTACCATTTGCTTAAAAAAATAAAATAATATTTAACAAAAAGTGTTCCATCATCAAATAAGTTTTCAAACTCTGGTTCAAACAGAAATTTATAAGTTTCTTTTCAGCAAGACTAATCTCAGAGCCTTATTACATCAATATGTATTGGACTCTCCAAGGGAATGTGGTATGTGGCATTTCCTGTTTGTTCATTTATCTCTTTATATGTGGAGCATTTCACTGGATCCATGCTCTATAGAACATAGTGAGATACCACCACAGTGTAGACATTTAGGATGTTGCAGTGTTTTACAAATCATTTTGCCATAACCATACTTGTATAGACAGCTTTGTGCACTCATCTGGCTTTCTCTCTAGGAGAGGTTCATTGGACAGAAACTATTGGGGAAAAAAAACAGAGCTCTGATTCTGCCCTGTCTAGCTTTTTTGCCGGGTCTCGATGGACCCCACCTCACAAGGGACCCCAAGAAAAAGAGTCTTGGTATGAGTTTCTTTCTGAACATCTCAAGGTCTGCCTCTCTGTAGTAGAGGTCTGTCCGGTTTTCTTTTAATAATTTTTTAACACCTTTATTGGAGTATAATTGCCTTACAATGGTGTGTTAGTTTCTGCTTTATAACAAAGTGAATCAAGTTATACATATACATATATCCCCACATCCCCTCCCTCTTGCATCTCCCTCCCACCCTCCCTATCCCACCCCTCTAGGTGGTCACAAAGCACCGAGCTGATCTCCCTGTGCTATGCAGCTGCTTCCCACTAGCTGTCTATTTTACGTTTGGTAGTGTATATATGTCCATGATTTTTTTATTTTAGAATGATTTTAGGTTTTAGGTAAAAACCTGGAAGATAGTGCAGAAAGTTCCCATACACCCAACATCTACTTTCCCCTATAATTAACATCTTATACTAGTATGGCACATTTGTTACAATTAGTGAACCAGTATTGATATATTACAATTAACTAAAGTCCATGCTTTGTTCATATGTCCTTAGTTTTTACCTAACGTCCTTTTTCTATGCCAGGATCCCATCCAGCATACCATATTACATTTATCAGATCTTCCTTGTTTTTGATGGCCTTGAAAGTTAGGTATTTTGTAGAATGGCTCTCATTTGGGATTTGTCTGATGTTTTCCCCATCATCAGACTGTGGTAATGTGTCAGAGGTCAAGTCAGAAGTCAAGTGCCATTCTTATCACATCATATCAAGAGTATACAATATTAATATAACTTATCACTATTGATGTTAACCTTGATCAACGGGCTTCAGATACTGTTTGTCAAGTTTCTCCACTGTAAAATTACTCTTTTCTCCCTTCTTATACTGTACTCTTTGGAAGGAAGTCACTGCACAGAGCCCAGACTTAAGGAGTGGGAGCTATGCTCCATTTTGGAGGCCATTTTCAAATAGAAGATAGAGTTATTTATTTGTGCATTCATTCTTTGAATGATTTTTTGGGTCCATATATTGTTCAGCATGTCATGGATTAAATGTATTAAATCCAGTCCTTCTCCTCTAAGACCTTAATATCTATTTGGACACGTGGTCCAGGAATGATATCATATAGACAAAATGTAGCATTGACAACCGTGAAAGGTGTTTGCTTAGAATTCAGAATTCCCTCACGTTATAGAGAAAAGCAGGTATCAAAAAGGTATATGATAATAAGGGCATTCACTTCCCAGTAAAACAAGCATAACTGGTAAAGTTTTTAAAAAGCAACCATTTAAAATGTTCTCAAAATTGTCCTAAGGCAATATAACAAGTGAAGAAATATTTATTTAAGAAAATCTACTAAATCTTGGTAAGAACACTGAGAGTCTGTGGCACTTGAGCCATAACCCACTCCCTCCCTATCGCCTCTCCAGCTGAGCCTGACAGGGCTCCTTCTCCTTTCAGCTCCCAGTCAAGGGACTCAGTTTCTCACCAGGAGGAGCAGGACTCCAGCATTTATTATCCCCCCTCCCCAGCTATGAATTGCAGAGGCTAAATTCCTGGTAAGCATGGCCAAGAGGAATGGTGAAGGATCCTTTCCTCTAATCCCCAGGCATAGGGCAGAGGCTCTACCCCAAGCATCACTGGATAAGAATACAGGGGCCCCAATTGCCCTTGACCCCACTTCCTCACAGGGCAGCGATCCCACACTGGGAGAGGCAAGCGAAGAAGAACAGAGACTACTGCCCCCACCAAGCAGCTTCATCATAAAGCATGGGTGTCATTCCAAGAAAAGTGGTCCATTGTCCCACACCAGCTCTGGAGCTGTGGCTCAGAGATTTTTGCCCAGTGGCAGGGTCAAAAATTATGAAGGAATGACTGATTCTTGGAAAACACATTTTAATACACTACCAGAGTCATAGTCCTAGAAGAAGAAAGATATATAAGCAGTAATCAGGCCTCATTATCTCACAGCTCACTGAACCCCACCTCCATTGACACACACACAGAAGGTCCAAGAACAGCCCATCCTTTGGGAGTGAGAGTCCTCTGTGGGCTCAGTCACAGGTCAAAGCGCTACCACCCTAGAGAGCAGTGAAGGGGTGGCAGACCTAAAGTGGGACCACACATCTCCAGCCTGGGGTTCTACATCATGCTTGATTACCTTTTTCGTATGTCTCTTCTGGTGCTCCTTATTTTCTGCCTTATTAGTTTAAGAAATGGGGCATGGACTGTGAGGAATAAATGAGCTCATGGAAAATCCCTTTAGCCTATAACTGGCGCACAGTAGGTACCTAATAAATGGAAGCCATTATTACCTCTCCTACTAGATTAAATTTCCTTCAGACTGTAATTCTTATTCTAGGTAAGCAGTTCTCAATCTCATGAAAACTGTTCTCTTTTTTTAATAAATACACTTTATGACATCTCCATTATTATCCTGAAATGAAATTCACAGATGAAACCTACCTACACATGTGACTTCAAAAATATCAGTATAATGCTCTATGATGTGAAAAAATGAAACGAAAATAATTTATAATTATTCACATATTTATGTAACATGTAAATCTCAGACATTGACAACAGTAGAACACATAAGATGAAGTGGTCAGTATGAAATCACCAAGGACACACCAATTACAAATGCAGACTGATACAGAAATGCTGTATCAGTGACTAATACTCCGAATGTTACTGATGTTGCTAACATGATTTTTCAAAATGGAGAAAAACTTATATAGTCCCTAAGAAAAGAAGTACAATTCCCTCTCAATTTACACTGTAGCTTGGTTCCTGAGAAATTCAATGTCTACCAAAACACCTTATGTCATGTAAAACAGATTTTGATTCTAGGCCCCGATAATTTATAAGCAAGGTTTTCACCTACGTAAATGTCCAGCAGGACATTTGAAAGTCTAGTGACACACAGGAGCATTTTTCATTATGAGGACTGTCCTACAATCGTATCCTGGATTCTACCTGCTACATATCAATAAGAGCCCCCACTAACTCTGAAGTAATACTTAGGTTATGATATAGTCTCATCGAGAAGCTTTGGAATCACTGATCCAAAGCTGAAATCATAAGCAGAAATGTGTGCGTGCACAAGCGCAATGTTGATTCATGCCTGCGTGGCGGCGCATAACTGTCACGTTCTCAAGGAAGTCCATTATCCAAAAAGGACTAAGAATGCCTGCAGGGATCCTGCAGAATACAGCTGTGCCCTCATCCCCACAATGCACTCAAACGATATAGAAGTATGTCACTGAATTGGACAGGGTAATGTAGGTGTTGCCCAGCAGCATGAGGTGAGTGTGAGGTTAGCTCAGTTGGCTGGCAGAACAGAACATGCTTCTGCAGGGAGTCGTGTAGTTTATTGTTTAAGAGGGCTGGCTCACATTGCCTATTATTGTACAGCTCAATATATGGAGATTTAATCCCTCTTCTTGCTGCTTCCTCCCTCCCCAACCAAATAAAACTTTTGTTTTTACAACCAATCACATTCAAAGGCTCATTAGAGTAATCCTTTGGTTAAGGCCCTGAAACTCCAAGAAACTCCTGAAAACATGCACATCTATTTCTTGAGTGGAGCACCACAGCAGTACTTCATCCAGCACAATGCCACCATGCTGGAGCAGGTATTCAACTAAGGAGTGGTGAGCAAAAGCAAAGAGTAAGGCACTGAGGGCCGGGCCACAGGATAAGGAGGTGACTGAAGGCTGGACTGGGAGGCAGGCAGAGAAATGTCAGGAGAATGGGGGTGAAGGTACTGCCCAGAGAGAAGGGGAAACCTATGAAAAGGAATTTTCAACAATTTACACCAGCCTGTTCTGATCAATTAAAAAGCCAGCCACTTAGGCTTCAAATACTAGTTACAGTGGTTAAGTGAGCAGGCTCTGCACTCAGAAGGTTTAGGTTCAACTCCTACCTCCACCATGTACTGTGTAACCTCTTTGTGCCTCAGTTTCCCCTTTTGTACACTGGAGAGGATGATAATACTTACCTCTTAGAGTTATTAAGAAAACCAAGACATGTAAAGGGCTTAGAACCGTGCTGATGCACTTAATAAGTGTTAGCTTTTAATGTGTACCTACTGTAAACAGCACCTAGAACCCTATGTGTACGTTGCTTTGAAAGAAGGAAGAACCTGAGGATATTGGTCTCACCGACCCCCTTTTGGAGGGTCTATGATTGGCATCTTCTTACTTTTAACATTCAACAGATACTTTGTGCCAAACCCCACTCCAGGTGCTGCGGAGGCTGTAAAGATGAACAAGCTAGCTCCATGGCTTCAATGATTACTTACATCTAACAGCTCTCAAATCTACAGCTCCAGCTCAGACGTCTTTCCTGAGCTCCACAGATGTCAACAGATTCTTGCTGAACCTTTCCACTCAAAATGCCGACATGTACCTCCATGTCACTATGTCAATGAGAAAACTCACTTCCACACACCTCCCAAACCTGTCTATTCCCCTGTGTGCTTTACAGAAGTTAATGGCACCATTATGCACCCAGTCAACCAAGCTAGACACCTAAAAATCATCCTTGAAGCCTTGTTCACTCCTGACATCTCCTCATCAAACTAAAGCAATTGATTCTACCTACTAGATACCCCTCAAATACATCCATATCTCATAATACCCCCCTACAACTACTTTAAGCCAAGCCAAAAGATCAAGGGAAATTGAAAGTCACATTCTCCATTCTGATGCACACCCCACATCCCTGAAACTTCCTCAATCAAATATCATTGTGTATGTGTCCCTAAAGCCCAAGATCATTTGGACACTGTTCCTATTCAAGATTATCTGCAAACATGTTCACCTCCATCAGAGGAAATAATTAAAATCTCACATAGTTTCTTATAGCAATATTCTTTTGCACTTGATTCAGTCGGATGATCATGAAGCTAATACCTCACATTTGTATAGCCTGATAGCTTTCAAAGAAATTTCACATTTGTCACTTGGAAGAATACAACCAACTGCAGAATGAGGAGAGTTGGAGTCATTCAGCCACTTTGAAACTGAATAAAGAGATACCACAGACCTGACTTCTAGTCTGGAGATTTTCTCTTTGGTACCCTAACTCCCCAGGGAAGACTAAATAATTTACTCCTCTCAAAAGCTGGAAAGTTATCTCTTCATCTTGTAACAAAATCTGCCCATTTTTCCACTGAGCAAATTCTAGCCCCTTTCCAAGTAATCCATATGTGGCCCTCAGTGTGGGCGAGCTTGCCGGATTATTGATGCTATTCCTCTGCAGACAAACTGCACTCTATCCCTCTCTGTCTTGGTCTTTGCCAGTCTGACCCATTTGTCAGTTTTCAATCTTTAGTTATCACTCCCCACCCAGGCACCTATTATAAACTGCCTGTACATTTCCAACTTGTCCATCTTCTAAGCCGCTGAATCTACCGCATGAAAGGGTCATATTTCTCCATTTCAATTTCTGCTAATGGCCTTAACAACACTTCACGGGAACAGAAAAGGATTTCACCTTTCAAAAGTTGTCGATCATTTTCAACAAGTTCCCCATCAATTCTGTGTTCCAAGGATTAATCAAGCAGGACTGTTGACGTTCACCACCCTGCGGCTGCCTCATGAAGTGCAATGCTCCACCGGATCATTTCTGCTGTCTGAAGGCCACTTGTAGTCTGGCAAGTTATATTTAATCATAATCATCCTGTTTGACAAATGGTTTTAGGGGGCGGGTCATCTCCCAAGCACATTAGCTGTCCTTTTACAATTGAGTAGCACCCCTGAGCTACCAAACCATCCCCCCTTTTGTCAAAAAGCCTAGATCAAAATTTCCAAGCTCAGGAGTTATTCAACCTTCCCCGGTGCTATATCATGCTTCTGGTGTGTTTGGGGGAGTTGAAGAAAGGAGGTGCTCGACATGTAGTGCTCATTGAGTTGGTGGTGGGGGGCTGGAAGATAGAGCAGCATATACATGGAGCCTTACAAAGGAGCCTTTTGGTTCTTGCAAACAGGGTTCTGGGACAAGACCAGCAAGAAATCTAAAGAATTGTTCAGAAGGGCTGCAAGCAGCTCACATGACATTTTGGACACATATTCCTTATTCGCTGTCCCAACTCTTGTTCCAGCAGACTTACATGGGAAAACAGGAAGAAAGTGAAGATCACTGAAGGGAAAGTGCATCCATTTGTTGCGTCAGACTTCTTGCAAGTCTATGGTGAGACACGGTTGGAGACAGACCAGTCTGTGCCCTCAAGCACTGTAGTCAAGTCAAGGAGACAGACAAGTGAGTGATTATACATTAGAAGACAGTGGAGACTTAACTATTAAGAGGGAAATGCTGGGTGCTGTGGAAAGACAGAAGAGGGCTACCTAGGAGTTCAGGGAGGATCTCTTTGAAGAAGTAATACCTAAGCTGAACTCTGAAGAATATCAAAGAGGTAGACCAGTGAGCGAAGGTGAGTGGGAAAGAAGAATGCTCCAAACGTTGAGAATAACATGTGCATTCAGACAGGAGATAGAGAGAGAGAAGGAGGGAGAGAGAGAGAGGCGGAGGAATATGCCTGGTACAACATCACTGAATATGGCTGAAGGTCAAAGACGAGGCTAGCATAGTGTGCGGGGACGAGACCACAGAATTTCACCTGCATAGGCTGTGCTGGGAAATGAGCTGGGATTTGAATAGCTCTACAATTTCTGTTTTCTACTGTGTGTATAGCATTAGTATGAGGTATCTCAGGGCCATAAGAAGTGAAAGAAATCGAAGATGCTGTTCCTGTCCTCAGGGTGTTCAGAGTTCATTTAGAGTACAGAGTCCAGATGTGAAAAAAACTTCAGAAATCTACGGGGCATAGTGGCAGGGATTTGGCGTGTCCGTAAGGCCTAGACATCTACATAGTAGGTGGAGGCACCTGAGTGAGCCCTAGGGAGAAAGGAAAGACTTAGGGAAAGGAGGGAGCCTTACTCAGAAACTCAGGTTCCTTCAGCTCCCTCACACCAGCCTCTTGGCCCTAGACCCCTGTCTTCTTAGGGCTAGTAACATACCCCCAGCAAGCCAGCTAGGGCCCTTATAAACACTGTGAGGCAGACACTGACCTTCAGTAGCTTCTCCTAATGCTCTGAGCTTCAATATGTATATCTATAAAATAAGCACAGGTAAGAGCAGAGTTTGTTGCAGTCACCCTGAAAGTTCTTTCCAGAGAACACCTTCTACACCCTGCTCTCCAAGCACTTCCTATTGCCTCCCTATGGTGGCAGTTTGTTAACATAATCAGCATTCATTTTGTCCTTCCATGTACGCTGTTGCTCTTTCCCTATACAGAGGTAGAGTTTATTCCTCAAGTCCCCTTAAATCTGGGCTGGCCTAATGACTGCTTTGACCAACTGAATAAGGTGAAAGTGTCATTATGACAAGCTTAGCCTTTAAGGGAACTGGCAGTATCTACTTCCTATGCTTGGAATGATCCTTCTGGTAACCTCGCTGCCATGCTGTGAGAAATCCAACCTAAAGGGAAAGGCCACATGTAGGTGCTCTAGTCAACAGTCACTGCTAAGCTGCCAGCTGAAATCCAGCATTAACCGCCAGCCATGCGAATGAGCCATCTTGGATGTTCAGCCCAGTTAAGCATTCAGGTGACTGTAGGCCCAGTTACCATCTGATTGTAACTGCATGAGAGACACCAAATGATAACTTCCCATCTGAGCCCACTAAAATCCCAGAACCATTAGAGATAATAATAAATTGTTGTGGTCAACCACTACGGTATCATTTGTTAGGCAGCATAACTCTCAGTGCCTTGCTATTGGGTAAATCCAGGGCTCAGTAAACGTTTTCTGTAAAGGATCAGATAGTAAATATTGGATTAACCAAAAAGTTCATTCAGGTTTTTCGAACATTTTGGCCAACCCAATATTTTTGGCTTTGCTGACCATACATCTCTGTCACAACTACTTAATTCTATCACTGTAATGAGAAAGCAGTCACAGACAAATGGATGTGGATATGTTCCGATAACATGTTATTTACAAAATTGGGGGGGAGGGCTGAGGCCTTTGCCATAGTTTGCAACCTTTGGGCTAACTGGATAAAACAGTGACCAAAGAGTATTAAAGACTGATAACTAGGTAGGCCTTTCCAGTAACTTTAGCCTTTTAGCAGTTTTCTTGGAAACACAAAGCTTTAACCCAATGTTTCCCAAAATGGATTTTGTAAGATAGGCATTAAGGGAGGGAAATGTGTTGTTGACAAATAAATTTCTTAAAGCTCTGGATTAAATCTAAGTTATACAAGATTTTATACTGCTGGATTCTTCAGAGCCTTTACATGCTTATCCCAAAGAAGTACACTGTTTGAATTTCAGACCCAGTGCCAGGCTGCCGGGGGAAAATTTTTAAATGAGGGAATTTGGGGTGTCAGTTCTTCCTATGTATAATACCAGAGCTGCTGCTTTTATCTCACCTTCTCTCACTGCTCCTCTTCAGGCTCATTTTCTCTATAACACCCCTGCTCTACCAATAATATGCTACTTTTTTTTATTGGCACTTACTCTCTTAAGGCCTTGGCTTCGCTGATATGTAAAGCTAACAATTCTTGCAATAACTGTACTCCAAGGCCCCATTTCAAATTGGAGGAGCATTCCTAGCAGAGTGAAGAGTTAGAGTAAAGGCCCTAAAGAAGCAGTGTGCCTGTTGTGCTCATGGAACATCAAGGAGGCCAGTATGGCTGCAGCAGAGTAAGAGGGAGGATACAGGGAAATGAAGTTAAAGAGGTAACCAGGAGCTGGATTTTATAGAACCCTATAGACTATTTTAAGGACACTTATCTATATTTCTGAATGAAATAGGGAATCATAGTGAGGTTTTTGCAACAGAAGAGAAGCATGATCTAACTTAGGACATAAATGCATCATCCTGTTTGCACCAAAATACAGAAACTCAAAATAAATGAAACAAAAATGTACAGAGCTGAAAGAAGAAATAGACAAATCCTTAATTAGAGTTGAGGACTTCAACCTTCTCCTATCAACAACTGGTACAATTATTAGATAAAAAATCATCAAGTATATAAAATATCTGGAAAACAAAATCAACCAGCAGGTTCTAATTGACATGTATGGAACACTTCACCCAGCAACTGCAGAATACATACACATTCTTTTCAAGAGCCTATAGAACATTGGCCAAGATATATCATATCTTGGTATATAAAACAAGCCTCAACAAATTTAAGAGAATTGAAATCATACAGAGCAGTGTTCACTAACCACAAGAGAATCAATCCAGAAATCAATAACCAAAAGATAACAAAAAAATACCCAAACACTTAGAAACTAAACAACACTCTTCTTAATAATCCATGGGTCAAAGAGGAAATCTAAAGACAAATCAAAAAATACCTTGAACTGAATGGAAATGAAAATACCTCATATAAAAAATTGTGGTAAGCAGCTGAAGTGCTGAGAAAGAAATGTCTAAAACTAACTGCTTACATTAGAAATAAGGAAATCTCTTAAATCAATAGTCTAATTTCCTACCTCAAGAAACTAGAAAAATAAAATATATCCAAAGCAAGGAGAAGAAAGTAAATAATAAATACAAAAAGAGAAATCAATGAAATTGAAAATAAGAAAGCAATAGAGAAAATCAGTGAAGCAAAAAGCTGTTTCTCTGAAAAGACCAATAAAATCGACAACCATTAACAAGACTGAGAAAGAAAAAAAGAGAAGGTGCAAATTACCAATATCCAGAATAAAACAGGGGACATCATTACACTCCCTGCAAACATCAAAAGAGAATAAGGGAATACTATAAATACCTCTATACATATAAATTTTACAACTTAGATGAAATGGATCAACTACTCAAAAAACACAAACTATCAAAACCAAGTTGAAATAGGCAATCCGAATATACCTATAATTATCAAAGAAACTGAATTCATAATTTGAAACCTCCCCTCCCAGAAAAATTCTCCTACTAAACATTTAAAGAAGAATTAACACTGATTTTACACAATCTCCTTCAAAATATAGAAGGAGGAATCCTTCCCAATTCATTTTATGAAGCCAGTATTACCCTGATACCAAAAACCAGGCAAAGACAGTACCAAAAAAAAAGAAAGAAAAAGAAAGAAAGAAAAAAAGAAAAGAAAAAGAAAACCAAAGAACAATATCTCTGATGAACCTTGATATAAAAATCCTGAACAGAATATTATCAAACTGAATCTAAAAATGAATAAAAGGATTATACACCAATAACAAGTGAGATTTATTCCAGGCATGCGAGGCTAGTTCAATATTTGAAAACCAAATAATATAACTCACCATGTCAATAGGCTAAAGAAGAAAAAGCATATGATTATATAAGTTAATGCATAAAAGACATTTGACAAAATCCTACACCCATTCATACTAAAAAACTCTTCGAAAAGTAGGAATAGAGAGCAAATAACCTACAGATCATTTGCAGGACAACTGATGTGTTTACTATGTTTACTCTTCTAATTGTAGTCTTTTAATCTATGAACACAGTATGTCTTTCAATGTGATATGAGCAAGTGCTAAAGAGCATTTACAGAAAACCTACAGCTAACTATACTTAATGATGAAAGACTGAATGCTTCCCTCTAAGCTCAAAAACAAGGCAAGGATATGTACTCTCACCATTCTTATCCAACATAGTACTGGAAGTCATAGCCACTGCCATTAAGGCAAGCAAAAGGAATAAAAGGCCTACAGATTAGGAAGGAAGAAATAAAACTGTCCCTATTTGCAGATGACATGGTGGCCTAAGTAGGAAATCCAAGGGAATCCATTTTTAAAACTGCTAAAACTAATAGGTAGCTCAGCAAAGTCACAGGATACAAGATCAACACACAAAAATCAATCGCACTTCTATATACTAGCAATGAACATGCAGAAACTGAAAATAGAAATACAATACCGCTGGCAGTCACTCCAAGGAAATGCACTTAACAAAAATTGTACAGGATATGTATGTTGAAAATAACAAAATGATAATGAAACAAATTTTTAAAAGAGCGAAATAAATGGAGGGATATACTGTGCTCATGGATTAGAAGACTCACTACACTAAAGTCAGTTCTACCCAAAATGATTTATAGGTTTAATATAATTCTTACAAAAATCCATGCAAAGTTTTATGTAGACTTAACAAAGCTTATTCTTTTTTTTTTTTTCGGTACGCGGGCCTCTCACTGCTGTGGCCTCTCCCGCTGCGGAGCACAGGCTCCGGACGCGCAGGCCCAGCGGCCATGGCTCACGGGCCCAGCCGCTCCGTGGCATGTGGGATCCTCCCGGACCGGGGCACGAACCCACGTCCCCTGCATCGGCAGGCGGACTCTCAACCACTGCGCCACCAGGGAAGCCCAACAAAGCTTATTCTAAAATTTATATGGAAAGGCGCAAGCCCTAGAATAGCTAAAACGATCTTGACAAAAAAAAAACAAAGTGGGAGGAATAACTCTACTCAACATTATAGCTACAGCGATCAAGACTGTGTGCATTGGCAGAGGAATAAACACATAGATCAATAGAACTGAACAGAGAACTCAGAAATAGACCCACCCAACTGATTTTTGACAAAATTTCCAAAATGTTTTAATGGAGGAAGGATAAACTTATTAACAAATGATGCTGGAGCCATTGAACATT
>NW_020172669.1:541299-555724 GCF_003031525.2 Neophocaena asiaeorientalis asiaeorientalis | reverse complement strand
TGAGAGGCCTGCGTACGGCCAAAAAAAAAAAAAAAAACCAATAGCAACAACAACAAAAAAAACCCTTCAATAAACCTCACACCTTGGGACTTCCCTGACGGTCTAGTGGTTAAGACTGCACGTTTCCAGTACAGGGGACCTGGGGTCGATCCCTGCTCAGGGAAGTAGATCCTGCATGCCACAACTAAAGATAAAGATCCCACATGCTGCAACTAAAAGATCCCGCCCGCTGCAACTGAAGATCCCACGTGCCGCAACTAACATTTAGTGCAGCTAAATAAATAATTTTTTTAAATAAATAAAAAAATAAACCTCACACCTTATCCCCCCCAAAATAAAACCCCACCAAAAACACTCAAAATGGTTCATGATCAAACACCAGTTACCAATGCCAGGAGAGAACTACAACTTCATAAAAGATAGCAAAGTTCATAACTACGTCAACCACGAGGATCTTGGTATCGGAGTCTTCAAAGAAAACACAATACAGTCAAGCAGTGGTTGGAACAACACTTTACTTACCTAGACAAGTATGAGCAAGACTAGCTCCAATAGTGGGTGTTGGTCCTTCTCAGCAACCACGGCTGGGAAATTGGCTTACACACACCCCTCATGTCCCCGCAGGGGACAGATATAGCAGTGGGGTTGACCAGGTGCCATATGACACACACACTTAGGCAGAAAAAAGGAGTCATATTGAGTCTGAAACAGGGAAACATATTCCCACACAAGGCAATAAGAATGGCACAGGCTGTGAGGGTTTCTTATCTTTTGGTTAGGAAGTGTTCTAGGTCCAAGGCTCTGAGTGGGCAAGCCTGGGGAGGGGCGACAGGTCAGCAGTGACTGCTTTCCCAACAATGGACTGAAATGTAAAACTATAAAACTTTCTCTAAACATTAAGAGAGAACCTTCAGGGTCTAGAGCTAAGCAAAGATTTATTAGGCTTGACACCAAAAATGCGATCCATAAAAGGAAAAATTGATAGATTAAACTTCATCGAAATAGAAAAGTTTTGCTCTGCACAGGACTCTGTAAGAGGATGAATCAACAAGCTGCAAGGTGGGGGAAAATATCTGCAAACCATATATCTGTCAAAGGACAAGTATTGTGAGTACATAAATAACTCTCGAAACTCAACAGTTAAAACAATCAAATTAGAAGACAGGCAAAATACATGAACAGAGATTTCACTGAGGAGGATACATAGATGGTAAATAAGTATATCAATAGATGGTCAACATCATTAGCCATTAGGGAAATGCAAAATAAATTGCAATGAAATATCACTACCTACCTATCAGAATGACTAAAATTAAAAATAGTTGACAACACCAAATGCTGCCAAGGATACAGGGAAATTGGGACACTCATATACTACTGGTAGGGATGTAAAATAGTATACTCTGGAAAACCGTTTAGTAGTTCCTCAACATGTTAAATATAGAGTTCCCAAAAGACCCCGTGTTATATAAATGAGTCAAAGATGGCCTCAGTGTATTGGCCCTATGTTGTTTATTTCTTCAAAGCAGGCCAGTACCCACTCTGTCAAAAGCACATCAGTGCCAAGCTCTAATTTTTATACAACCAGATTTTTAGCCATTTTTAGCCTGCTTTGCATATCCCACAAGACTACACCAAACATCTGTTAGCTACAGATTAAAGCCCCCAAGCCACTGTTGTCCTTCAGAGTCCTCTGACCCAGAGAGTCTGCACCATACTGTTGAGCAACATTACCTGGACATGTAAGCTCCATCTCTAATCCTCATCTCCCCTTGAAGTCCCCTTGCCATCCACCACTTAATAAAATAAAAAGGGGGAAATTTGGACCCAGAAACAGATGTTCACAGGAGGAAGATGATGTAAATATGGCCACGTGATGACGTAGGTAGATGGGACTGATACAGCTACAAGCCAAAGATTAATGGCCACCACCAGGAGCTAGGAGGAGACAATAAAAGGTTCTTACCAAGAAAGAGTCTCATAGGGAGCATGGCTCTGCCAACACCTTGATTTTGAACTTCTAGCTTCCAGAACTGTAAGACAATAGATTTCTGTTGTTTTAAGCCACACAGTTTGTGATACTTTGCTATGGCAGCCCTAGCAAACTAATAATCCATGGAATATCACTCAGCAATAAAAGGAAAGAACTACTGATAAACACAACAACTTGGAGAATTATGCTGAGTAAAAAAAACAACAAAAAAGCCAATTCCAAAACGTTACATGCTGTGTAATTCCCTTTATATATCATTTTTGAATGGACAACATTTTAGAAATTAAGGGCTGATTAATGGTGGCCAGGGTTTAAGGACAGGGCAGAGGAGTAGTGTGGGAGGGACGTGGGTATGTCTATAAAAGGGCAACACAATCTTTGTGGAAATGTTCTGTATCTTGACTGTGGTGGTGGAGACATGAACTTACATATGTGATAAAATTGTATAGAACTTAATACACACACACACAAATAAGTACAACCAAAACTGGTGAAATCAGAATAAAATCAGTGAACTACATGCCAATATCCTGGTTGTGATTTAACACGGTAGATTTGCAAAATGTTACCATCTGGAGAATTGAGCAAAGTGTCAGTGGGTCTCGCTGAATTGTTTCTTACAACTGCATGTGACCTACAATTACCTCAATAAAATTTTTCAGTTAAAAGAAAATATCTCTTGGTTGTTAAGAACAGATTTTAAATAGAAAGAGTGACAGAAGGGAGAAAGTTAGGAAACTTTTGCAGAAATCCAGGAGAGAAATGGATGTTGGCTTCAACGAGGAGTATAGCAGTAGGGTTGAAGCAGTACGGAGATGTAGTTGGATTCTGGATATATAGTATTTTGAAGGTAGAACAGAATTTGCTGACAGATGCATGTAGGAAGTGAGAGAAAGAGGAGTGTCAAGGATGACTTCAAGGTTTTAAGGTGGAGAAGGCTGTAGGTGGAGAAGGTTTGGCAGTAGAGTTGGGGGAGGGGATTGAGATAGTAAAGCTAGGGGACTACATATCATCAAGGGAATAATTGTAGATAGAGAAAAGGAAAAAACTAAGAACTGAGACTTCAAAGAAGGTTCTTAAAGCAGGGACTCAAAAAAGGTATCTCAAAAAGTTTAGGTTATCCAACTATGAAAGTATGGAATGTCCAAGTGTGTGGATTCACAGACTAGTTGCAATTAGGAGTCTGCAGCACACAAGCTGAAGATTATTGGGCTAGGATATCTTGAGTTGGGGCACGGGCCTCATGATTTGAGTTTATGTGCCACCCAAGAAACCCAGGAGAAAAGTACCCTCCTTCCTCTACACCCACTTCTCCCAAAAATCCCTCAAACGACACAAAACAAAAACCAGCATGTCCAAAGTGGCTGATTTCAAAATCTGTAAAGAAATCCTTGAGTGGGCAGAGATTCGCTGTGTAAATATTGTGAAGAACGACTTCATTCTGCCACCTGATCTTTCCACTGGGAGCTTGGCTGTTTCCCCCAGATCCAGCCTGTCAGTCTTATGGTTGATACAGACTCCAGGAGATGTGCAATCCTGGTTGCCACCCTCCCCATCATGCTTCTCACCCCATCTGTTGGCTGGTTCTTAATTCTCTGTACTAGTATTAGAAGTTCCCTCTGGGAACCCAATTAGGGCGTGCTCACCAAGCAAAACTAATGTGCCCTCTGTAGGAAGTACATACAGCAGTGTTCAACATGTTGGTTTGATGGGACTTGAAGCAGCAAACAGACAGTGTTCCCATAACGCCTGTCACTCTGGGACAGAACCATAGCGGGAGTAGAAATAAGGGAGGAAGGGAGAGAGAATGGGGACACTTTGGGACACAGCTGCCACCTACTGCTGCTCTGCCATGCCTAGAAAAGCAATGAAAGCTGAAGGCAATTGCTCAGTTTGCTCGGCCCCTGGTGAGGCCGCAATATCTCTAAGCCAGTTAGTTACATAGAGGGTGGTAAGGTTGCTCAGTCTGGAGAAGCGAAGCATGGAAAGAGTTAGGGAGGAGACAGGAGCTATTTTCAGTTTTGAGGAACATGGCTGTCACTGCTGGAGACCTGGGAATGAGGTAGAAAACTGGTTTTCTGCATTGTGGCTTCAAACCTCAGACCTAGTAATGTCAGCAGGGTATGGGAGGCAGAGGAAATAGGCTTAGTTGGAGACAAACCTTTCTACAGCCAGAGCCTTCTTGCCTATCAACCTGCCTCTCCATCCCTGGTATAGGTGGTTGGTGCCTTCTAGGGAATTCCATGATTGCAGACATGAGGGAGGAGGTGCAGAGGACCAGAATAATCTGGGACACTGGTCAAAAGCACAGATTCTCAAGTCCCACTCCAGATCTCCCGAAAAAGATCCTCTGTAGGAGGGCTCTGGATATCTGTATTTTAATAAGCTCCCCCAGATGATGCTGATCTGAAGCCTATCCACACAGTAGTTGTTGAAAATCCCTGAGCCAGTGGCCCTTTAAGACCCTTTCCAACTCCAAGAAGCCAGGACTATAGTCTTTAGCCCCAGCGCCAGCCAATGTAGCCTAGAGAGAGTGGGTCTAGGAAGGAGTTGCTTTGCAGAGCCAAGGAAAAGGAGACAAATGTCTCCAAGGAAAAGACTTTCAAGAGGCTCCAGCTCTCCTGGTAAGGGAAGGTACAGGAGTGTCAGGAGTCACACACCACTCCTGCCTTTGGTGACGACATTTTAAGCATTAATAATAGCTCACATGCTCACATATACTGAGAGTCTATTATGTGCCAAACATTTTGCTTAGCACTTTACATTCCTTTTCCTTCCTTATAATAACCCTCTGAGATAGATATTATTATTGCCTTATGTTATAGAAGAAAAAGCTAAGACTCAAAAAAAAGAAATAAACTTGCCCCAGACCACATGGCTCTTAACCACCATGCTAGGCCTGGGTTGCCTCACTTGAGTAATAAAGGAGCACTGTGGCAAAGGCCTTTTGGATTCATTAAAACTAAAAGAACCACACTCATGATTGTACTCTCAAGTCCCAGGCAGAATTGAAGGAAGGTTTGGGGATGTCTTGGGTTTTATTAACCTTCAAGTCCTACCTGCTTGATTGTATGGGTGATTGCATACCTCTGTGAAGTGGCTTTTCTGTCTGCCTTGAGTCCCACCACTTTCCTGCCCCCACACCAGGACCCACACTAATCTACAAAGTGCCTTTGTGAAAATTAGAAAAAGGTGTCCCTTCTAATACATGTTGCCCAGTGGGCACAGGGCTTGGAGAGCAGTTTGAGACTTCAGACAAATTAGAAAAGGAGGCACTCTATCTCTCTGAGTGGATGCACCTCTGCATCAGTTGTATAGCTTAGGAAGTGGAGAATGGGCTGGATTACAGCCTCCTTGAACTCCCTTGGCCTTATACCTTTTTACAGGGTCCAATCTGATCAAATCTACACAGCAGACCTTGTGGCCACCCTGCCCAATACTTCCTCTGGTCTTTAGCCCCAAAGGTTGCCTAATCTCAGGGAGGTGAGAAAGGAGGGAGCTCCTCACTGAGGGAGACATTGGAGAAGAGAAGCAGAAAAGAGCCTACTGATTTCTTGGATGTGTAGATTAACATTTTTTGTCAAAATTGGGAAGGTTCAGTCATTAGCTCTTTGAGTATTCTTTCTGCCCCTTTCTCTCTCTCCTTTCCTTCTGGGATTCCCATTATGCGTATGGTGATACATTTGATAATGTCCCACAAGTCTCTGAAGCTCTGTCCTGTGTTATCATTCTTTTTTCTTTCTGTTCCTCGGACCGTATAATCTTGATTGATCTATTTTCACATTTGCTAATTCTTTCTTTTACCAGCTCAAATCTGCTACTGAGCCCTTCTGCTGAACTTTTCACTTAAGTGATTATACATTTCATTTCCATTGTGTTGTTTTTATAACGTCTATCTCCTTACTGATATTTTCCACATAATGAGAAATTATCACCATACCTTCCTTAATTCTTTCCATGTAGTGTCCTTTGCTTTCTTGAACATAGTTATAAAAGTTACTTTAAAGCCTTTGTCTGCTAAGGCCAACAACTGGGGCAACTCAGATACAGTTTCTACTGTCTACATTTTTTGTTTTAATTTGTTTTAATTTCTCCATCGAATCTGAAAGAGATCCTTGCTGGGTAGAGTCATCTTGGTTGTAGGTTTTTCCCTTTCATCACTTTAAATATGTGCTGCCAGTCCCTTCTGTCTTGCAGAGCTTCTGCTGCGAGATCATCTGTTAACCTTATGGGGATTCCCTTGTATGCTATTTTTCCCTTGCTGCTTTTAATATTGGTTCTTTCTATTTAATTTTTGATAAATTAATATGTGTCTTGGTGTGTTTCTCCTTGGATTTATCCTGTATGGGACTCTCTGCACTTCCTGGACTTGATTGACTATTTCCTTACCCATATTAGGGAAGTTTTCAACTATAATCTCTTCAAATATTTTCTCAGTCCCTTTCTTTTTCTCTTCCTCTTCTGGGACCCCTATAATTCGAATGTTGGTGCATTTAATATTGTCCCAGAGGTTTCTGAGACTGTCCTCGATTCTTTTCATTCTTTTTTCTTTATTCTGCTCTGCAGTGTGGGCAGGACCGCATCTGGTGGTGTGTTTTGGGGTGTCTGTGACCTTATTATGATTTTAGGCAGCCTCTCTGCTAATGGGTGGGGTTGTGTTCCTGTCTTGCTAGTTGTTTGGTGTCCAGCACTGTAGCTTGCTGGTCGGTGAGTGGAGATGTGTCTTAGCGTTGAGATGGAGATCTCTGGGAGAGCTTTCGCCGTTTGATATTACGTGGAGTGGAGCCGGGAGGTCTCTGGTGGATCAGTGTCCTGAACTCGGCTCTCCCCCCTCAGAGGCACAGGCCTGACACCCGGCCGGAGCATCAAGACCCTGTCAGCCACATGGCTTCTCTGGAGGGATCGAATCAGCGCATGTCCCCGGAGCTGGCTGCCCCGGGGCCACAGTGCTGCAGGCCCGGCTCTGTGAGTGCCACAGTGCTGCAGCACCGGCTCTGTGAGTGGTCAGCTTGGCCGGCCCCCACACCCTATTCATTACGTCTTGATGTCCACCAGGTGGCAGCAGAGAATGTGAGAAGCCCATAATCTCTGAGCAAAACTTCCTAAAGACTTATTTTTTTTAACATGTTTATTGGAGTATAATTGCTTTATAGTGTTGTGTTAGTTTCTGCTCTATAACAAAGTGAATCAGCTATGTGTATACATATATCCCCATATCCCCTCCATCTTGCTTCTCCCTCCCACCCTCCCTATCCCACCCCACTGAGGTGGTCACAAAGCACCGATCTGATCTCCTGGAGCGATGCAGCTGCTTCCCACTAGCTATCTATTTTACATTTGAATTCTATGGGGGTTTCCTGGAGAACCAAACAAGACTTTTATGGGAGGAGAGATTTTGGTTTTTGTTCGTTTAAAGCCTGCCCCAAAGTACACTACATGGACCATAAGTCAGGTTACAGCCCTGCACATTCTTTTCATTCATGTATTTCTACCTTGCCTCACCCTTCCTTTCAAGCATTTGGGCCAGGAGGTCTTTCTTTTAAGACAAAGTGTCCCCCTGACACACTTTCAAAAGGTTCTCTAAATCTTCTAAATCCCTTTGGCTTCGAGACAGCCTCTCTGCCTGCATTTCCAACCTCTCCCTGTTTTCTCAGTCACTAGCTGGTACTTCCTGGAAGATGTCCCATTGAAGACATTTCTATGAGGTTGGGAGGGCAGAAGGGAGTATTAGTTAGCTATGTTTGGCTAGATTTACAAGGCGCCTTGACTCTGGAATCCTCAAAATTCTAGACTTTGGGCATTTTATCTTATACAGTAGAACATTATTGGAATAAAATGTTATCCAAAGATAAGGCAGATAATGAGTGAGGTTCAAAGTGGAGGGAGAGGATTAAGAAGAGAAAAGAGCTCTGAGGAAAAGAGGTGGATAGACAGTGCATAATATACATCAGTTTCCACAACTGTAAAACGGGGAAAATAACAGTTGCTATCACATAAGGTTATCATAATGAATAAAAGAGTTATTCCTGTAAAAACACCTGTGAAAGCACCTGGCATGTAGAAAGCGCTATCTTTAATTTATATAATTGTAGGACTACAATTGTCTTATTATTACCAGTCCTTCATCACACTGAAGCCCTCCAGAGCGGGTGCTTTAGCAGACTAACCCTTTCCTGGTTCTCAGTCACTTCAGTGACTCCAGATTCCTACCACCCTGAATTCTTTCTGACACACCACAGGATCTGTGACATCCTCCTCTAAGATGTCCTTGTTGATTAACCCCCACTTTTAGCTAAAATCAGTGAGCACCAAGGGGGTTGGTGATGAATCAGTAGAGAGGTATCTCAAAGAGCCAACATACGGCGTATTTGTGGGACCAGCACACTGGTGGATATCAGAGTGAACAATTTTTAGCACCAACAAGAGAGCTAGGGCTTTCTCCCCAATTCGATTTCCCCTCTTCTTTCCCCACAGTAGCTCTAACCATTGGACTCTGCAGTAGCTTCCCAAGCTGGCCTGAGTGATTATTTCCTCACCCAACCACACTATGTCATCATGCGCTGTTTTCTGTGATTCGATGGATGTTTATTTCTAGGAGGATGGGAAACAAAATGTTTGAGGTCATATAGTGCAAACCATTATTTTATAGAAAAGGCTTCAACCCAGAGATGGGAGTGGACTTGCTTAAAGTCACAATGCTAGCATGTTTATTTCTTCCAAAAATTCTAGGCCCCTTGAGGGCAGGGACCATGATTTCTAATTGATTTCTATTTCTCTCTACATATCATCTTACATGGTGGAAAGCTAATGATATTATAAATATCAACTTGTCAAAGTCAGAAGACTTGGGCTGTGAGAAGACATCACTTACTAACTGCATAATCTAAGTTGAGTCAACACACTCCTTGGACTTTGTTTTTACCTCTGTGAAATGGAATTAATTGTCTCTGACTCTTCTTCACAGAACGTGGTAAGAACAAAGTGAGAGAATGGGCATAGAAGTTACTTATAATCTATGAAGTGTCAGCCAAACTGAGGCACTTAATAGGTCTGAGCTAGGCATAAAGAAAATACCAAATATATGCTCTCTAAATGAGTGGAAACCTTCTCCTGCCATAGAGCCACCAGCAGAGTAGCCAGGACTTCAGAAGGCAACGTGTCCAGAGTCTTGGATAACTGCATCTCCCTTTCCTACCTTGGGAAAGCTATACAAGAGCAGCACCCCACCCCTAGTTTTCCTGAGACACAGGACGTATTGTCCCAAACCTACCCTGACTTGCACTCGCATTGTCTGCAACCGCTTTCACCTTTTCAGCTTTCCAGGTTCTTTAAATCCTTCTCAGGGAGTGAGGTTATACGCTACGACCAAAATTCCTGTTCATAGTAGCCCCTCAGGAACTGGCCCCTCCCTACCTCTTCACTATTTACTAGCATGCACTAAGGACAACTGCACTGCACAATTCTGGGCTGAAGGGCGGTGAGAACGATGATGGTTGCCATTATCCTTGTGGTCTAGGTGACTAGTGCCCTCTGGTGCACAACTCTAGGAATACGATGTGACTGGTGCCAGCTGCACGTACTCTCCATTCCCATCTCTATGCCCAACACAGGCTACTTCCTTTGCTTCGAATGTCCTATTCCTCTCCTCTCCACTCATTCAAACCATCCCCATCCACCGAGGACCTGTTCGACTTCTAACTGCTCCATGGAGCTTTCTCTAGCTCAAGTTGACACCTTCCTTCCATGAGCACCTGACATGTGGAAAGTGCTATCCTAATTTATATACAGATAGACCTAGGAGATATTGCAGGTTCAGTTCCAGACCACTGCAATAAAACAAATATCGCAATAAAGGAAGTCACATGATTTTTTTTGTTTTCCAGTACATATTAAAGTTATGTTTACACTAGATTGTAGTCTATTAAGTTTGCAATATGCATATTTGTCTAAAAAACTACATACCTTAATTTAAAAAATTTTTATTGCTAAAAAATTCCAAAACAATTACAATAGTAACATCAAAGATCACAGATCACCGTAACAAATATAATAATAATGAAAATGTTTGAAATATTGCAAGAATTACCAAAATGTGACACAGAGATATGAAATGAGCAAATGCTGTTGGAAAACTGGTGCCAACAGAGTTGCTCAATGCAATAGCTGTGAAGCACAATAAAGTGAAGCGCGATAAAACTAGGTACGCCTGCAATTGTAGTACTACACTTATCTTACTATTAGCAGTCACAGTGAAGTCCTCCAGACAAAATGCTAAACCCTTCCTGGCTCTCAGTCACTTCAGTCTTAGGATTCTTATTTACTACCCACCCTTAAAGTTAGCATCCCACAATTTAACATGTTTAAATGTCCTCTAGTTTCTTCATGTGCTTTAGTCTTCTTAATTGTAAGTATTATAGGGCAGAGACCATGTCTTAGAGTCCTCCTAGTGTAGAGATTAATATAAATAGCATTACAGGAATAATAAGAGCTACTATTTATTGAGCACTTATGGTGCATCAGGCACATCAAATGACACACGTTTTAAATCAATATATGTCATTCAATCCTCATAGCAACCTCGCAAGGCAGGTACTATTATTCATTTTTCACAGACGAGAAAATTGAGGTTAAGAGAGGCAAGTTGACTTGCCCACACCTACAACCACTCAGTAGCAGCCTGGCTCCAGAGCTCACTCTAAACCATTCTTATTGTTTCCCAAAATGTGGTCTGCATAAATCACCTGCATTAGAATCACTTCAGGTGCATATAGCAAACCGTTGCACCCCATGTCAGCTGAGCTGAATCAGAATCTCTGAGGATAGGCTCCAGAAATATTTGAGATTTTATCTAGGTAGCTGATATTAGATTAAGTTTGAGAACCAACGTACTATACTTAACATGTACAAGCTAATTGACACAGAATCATGCATGTAAATGCATACTCATGCACACATGTAAATAAAAACATACCCAACAACACATAATATTTTATATCAGAGTGGTCCTGAGGGATCAGTGAGGGAAAGTATCCTTTGAGCCTGCTTTTCCAGCCTAATCATCAGATTACAAATCCACATAATGAATTTTACATTCCTGCCTCCATAGGAAAAATGGGTATAAAAATATCTTGGCCTTGCTGGATCTTGGCAGTGGAGGGTGGCTGGCTGGCTGGCTGGCTGGCTGGCTACCCAGACCCACAGCCCATCCTACCCACCCCGCCCCGACACACACATAATGTCTAAGAATCTGTTCATTAGGTTATGCCATAAGCCAGTTTCAAAAGAAAGGGAAGGTGCAAAAAGAGACGCAGGGATATCAAAATTTTTGTGTGGCTAATTCTTAGCTGTGTGGACTTGAATAAGTTATTTCATCTCTCTCACTTCAGTTTTGTCATCTGTAAAATTGAGATGATAATAACAACAGTAGCCATTTCATAATATAGTTATGAAGGTTAAATAACCTAGTACATTTAAAGAGCTTGGAGTCTAAGTGTTAGAAGAAGAGATTGACAAGTTGTACTCGATGTTAGTATAGTAGTATTGCCAGGTTTTGAGCTTAGCATCCAGACCCTGTTTCCAGCTGGATTACAAGTGGGTCTTTAGATGGAGGACCCTGGAGAGTTTGTCAATATGGCGTGGAAGAATATGCTTTTGGATATGAAACTGGGATGGAAGAAAAAATAAAGATATTAGGAGGAGCTTCAAGATGGCGGAAGAGTAAGACGCAGAGATCACCTTCCTCCCCACAAATACATCAGAAATACATCTACATGTGGAACAACTCCTACAGAACACCTACTGAATGCTGGCAGAAGACCTCAGACCTCTCAAAAGGCAAGAAACTCCCCATGTACCTGGGTAGGGCAAAAGAAAAAAGAAAAAACAGACACAAAAGAATAGGGACTGGACCTGCACCAGTGGGAGGGAGCTGTGAAGGAGGAAAGGTGTCCACACACTAGAAGCCCCTTCTCGGGCGGAGACTGTGGGTGGCGGAGGGAGGAGCTTCGGAGCCACGGAGAAGAGCACAGCAACAGGGGTGCGGAGGGCAAAGAGGAGAGATTCCCACACAGAAGATCTGTGCCGACCGGCACTCACCAGCCCGAGAAGCTTGTCTGCTCACCCGCCAGGACGGGCGGGGCTGGGAGCTGAGGCTCGGGCTTCCATCAGTCGGAGCGCAGGGAGAGGACTAGGGTTGGCGGCGTGAACACAGCCTGCAGGGGGTTAGTGCACCACGGCCAGCCAGGAGGGAATCCGGGAAAAAGTCTAGAGCTGCCGAAGAGACGAGACTTTTTCTTGCCTCTTTGTTCCCTGGTGCGCGAGCAGAAGGGATTAAGAGCGCCGCTTAAAGGAGTTCCAGAGACGGGCACGAGCCACGGCTATTAACATGGACCCCAGAGACGGGCATGAGACGCTAAGGCTGCTGCTGCCGCCTTTTTTCTCTTTTCGTGAGTGTGTATGTGTATGCTTCTGTGTGTGATTTTATCTGTATAGCTTGCTTTTACCATTTGTCCTAGGGCTCTGTCTGTCCGTTTTTTTTTTCTTTAATTACTTAAAAAATTTTTGTTCTTAATGATTATTATTTAGTTTTTACATTAATAACTTTTAAAATTTTATTTTACTTTATTTTATTTTATTTTATCTTCTTCTTTCTTTCTTTCTTTCTTTTCTCCCTTTTATTATGAGCCGTGTGGAAGACAGGCTCTTGGTGCTGCAGCCAGGAGTCAGTGCTGTGCCTCTGAGGTGGGAGAGCCAACTTCAGGACACTGGTCCACAAGAGACCTCCCAGCTCCATGTAATATCAAACAGCAAAAATCTCCCAGAGATCTTGATCTCAACACCAAGACCCAGCTCCACTCAATGACCAGCAACCTACAGTGCAGGACACCCTATGCCAAACAACTAGCAAGACACGAACACAACCCCATCCATTAGCACAGAGCCTGCCTAAAATCATAAGGCCAAAGACACCCCAAAACACAGCACCAAACGTGGACCTGCCCACCAGAAAGACAAAATCGAGCCTCGTCCACCAGAAAACAGGCACTACTCCCCTCCACCAGGAAACCTACACAATCCACTGAACCAAACTTAGCCACTGGGGAGAAACACCCAAAACAATGGAAACTACGAAGCTTCAGCCTGAAAATAGGCAATCCCAAACACAGTAAGATAAGCAAATAAGAAGACAGAGAAACACACAGCACATGAAGGAGCAAGGCAAAAAACCACCAGACCTAACAAGTGAAGAGGAAATAGGCAGTCTCCCTGAAAAAGAATTCAGAATACTGATAGTAAAGATGATCCAAAATCTTAGAAATAGAATGGGAAAAATGCAGCAAACTTTTAACAAGGACTTAGAAGAACTAAAGAGCAAACAAACAGTGATGAACAACACAATAAATGAAATAAAAAATTCTCTAGAAGGAATCAATAGCAGAATAACTGAGGCAGAAGAACAGATAAGTGACCTGGAAGATAAAATAGTGGAAATAACTACTGCAGAGCAAAATAAAGAAAAAAGCATGAAAAGAATTGAAGACAGTCTCAGAGACCTCTGGGATGACATTAAATGCACCAATATTTGAATTATAGGGGTCCCAGAAGAATAGGAGAAAAAGAGAAGGACTGAGAAAATATTTGAAGAGACTATAGTTGAAAACTTCCCTAATATGGGAAAGTAAATAGTTAATCAAGTCCAGGAAGCACAGAGAGTCCCATACAGGATTAATCCAAGGAGAAACACGCCAAGACACATATTAATCAAACTATCAAAAATTAAATAGAAAGAACAAATATTAAAAGTAGCAAGGGAAAAACAACAAATAACACATAAGGCAATCTCCATAAGGTTAACAGCTGATCTTTTATCAGAAACTCTGCAAGCCAGAAGGGACTGGCAGGACATATTTAAAGTGATGAAGGAGAAAAACCTACAACCAAGATTCCTCTACCCAGCAAGGATCTCATTCAGATTTGACAGAGAAATTAAAAGCTTTACAGACAAGCAAAAGCTAAGAGAATTCAGCACCACCAATCCAGCTTTACAACAAATGCTTGGAACTTCCCTAGGCAGGAAAGGCAGGAAACACAAGAGAAGGAAAAGACGTACAATAATAAACCTAATTCTCATGTCAGACAAAATAGACTTTAAAACAAAGACTATTACAAGAGACAAAGAAGGACACTACATAATGATCAAGGGATCAATCCAAGAATACATAACAATTTTAAATATTTATGCACCCAACATAGAAACAACTCAATACATACAGCAAATACTAACAGCCATAAAAGGGGAAATCGACAGGAACACAATCATAGTAGGGGACTTTCACACCCCACTTTCACCAATGTACAGATCATCCAAAATGAAAATAAACAAGGAAACACAAGCTTTAAATGATACATTAAACAAGATGGACTTAATTGATA
>NW_020172669.1:540596-540861 GCF_003031525.2 Neophocaena asiaeorientalis asiaeorientalis | reverse complement strand
CACAACGACCCAAAACATATGGGACGCAGCAAAAGCAGTTCTAAGAGGGAAGTCTATAGCAATAAAATCCTACCTTAAGAAACAAGAAAAATCTCAAAAAGCAACCTAACCTTACACCTAAAGCAATTAGAGAAAGAACAACAAAAAAACCCCATCGTTAGCAAAAGCAAAGAAATCATAAATATCAGATCAGAAATAAATGAAAAAGAAATGAAGGAAACGATAGCAAAGATCAACAAAACTAAAAGCTGGTTCTTTGAGAAGA
>NW_020172669.1:539283-540308 GCF_003031525.2 Neophocaena asiaeorientalis asiaeorientalis | reverse complement strand
CCAACAAACAAAAGCCCAGGACCAGATGGCTTCACAGGCGAATTCTATCAAACATTTAGAGAAGAGATAACACCTATCCTTCACAAACTCTTCCAAAACATAGCAGAGGGAGGAACACTCCCAAACTCATTCTACGGGGCTGCCATCACTCTGATACCAAAACCAGACAAAGATGTCACAGAGAAAGAAAACTACAGGCCACTATCACTGATCAACATATATGCAAAAATCCTCAACAAAATACTAGCAAACAGAATTCAACAGCACGTTAAAAGGATCATACACCATGATCAACTGTGGTTTAACCCAGGAATGCAAGGATTCTTCAATATACGCAAATCAACCAACATGATACACCATATTAACAAATTGAAGGAGAAACATCATATGATCATCTCAATAGATGCAGAGAAAGCTTTTGACAAAATTCAACACCCATTTATGATAAAAAAAAAAACCCTCCAGAAAGTAGGCACAGAGGGAACTTACCTCAACATAATAAAGGCCATATATGACAAACCCACAGCCAACATCATCCTCAATGGTGAAAAACTGAAACCATTTCCACTAAGATCAGGAACAAGACAAGGTTGCCCACTCTCACCACTATTATTCAACATAGTTTTGGAAGTTTTAGCCACAGCAATCAGAGAAGAAAAAGAAATAAAAGGAATCCAAATCGGAAAAGAATAAGTAAAGCTGTCACTGTTTGCAGATGACATTATACTACATAAAGAGAATCCTAAAGATGCTACTAGAAAACTACTAGAGCTAATCAATGAATTTGGTAAAGTAGCAAGATACAAAATTAATGCACAGAAATCTCTTGAATTCCTATACACTAATGATGAAAAATCTGAAAGTGAAATTAAGAAAACACTCCCGTTTACCTTCGCAACACAAAGAATAAAATATCTAGGGATAAACCTAAGGAGACAAAAGACCTGTATGCAGAAAATTATAAGACACTGATGAAAGAAATTAAAGGTGATACAAATATATGGAGAGATATACCATGTTCTTGG
>NW_020172669.1:538599-538815 GCF_003031525.2 Neophocaena asiaeorientalis asiaeorientalis | reverse complement strand
AAAATGGATTGAAGACCTAAATGTAAGGCCAGAAACTATCAAACTCTTAGAGGAAAACATAGGCAGAAAACTCTATGACATAAATCACAGCAAGATTCTTTTTGACCCACCTCCTAGAGAAATGGAATTACAAACAAAAATAAACAAATGGGACCTGATGAAACTTAAAAGCTTTCGCACAGCAAAGGAAATCATAAACAAGACGAAAAGACAACC
>NW_020172669.1:461802-538588 GCF_003031525.2 Neophocaena asiaeorientalis asiaeorientalis | reverse complement strand
CTACAATGAGATATCATCTCACACCAATCAGAATGGCCATCATCAAAAAATCTACAAACAATAAATGCTGGAGAGGGTGCGGAGAAAAGGGAACCCTGTTGCACTGTTGGTGGGAATGTATATTGATACAGCCACTATGAAGAACGGTATGGAGGTTCCTTTAAAAACTAAAAATAGAACTACCATACGACCCAGCAATCCCTCTACTGGGCATGTACCCTGAGAAAACCATAATTCAAAAAGAGTCATGTTCCAAAATATTCATTGCAGCTCTATTTACAATAGCCAGGACATGGGAGCAACCTAAGTGTTCATCAACAGATAAATGGATAAAGAAGATGTGGCACATATATACAATGGAATATTACTCAGCCATAAAAAAAACGAAACTGAGTTAGTTGTAGTGAGGTGGATGGACCTAGAGTCTGTCATACAGAGTGAAGTAAGTCAGAAAGAGAAAAGCAGATACCATATGCTAACACATATATATGGAATCTAAAAAAAAAAAAAGGAAAAAAATGTCAGAAGAACCTAGGGGCAAGCCGGGAATAACGATGCAGACCTACTAGAGAATGGACTTGAGGATATGGGGAGGGGGAAGGGTAAGCTGGAACAAAGTGAGAGAGTGGCATGGACATATATACACTACCAAACGTTAAATAGATAGCTAGTGGGAAGCAGCTGCATAGCACATGGAGATCAGCTCAGTGTTTTGTGACCACCTAGAGGGGTGGGATAGGGAGTGTGGGAGGCAGGGAGATGCAAAAGGGAAGAGATATGGGGACATATGTATATGTATAACTGATTCACTTTGTTATAAAGCAGAAAGTAACACACCATTGTAAAACTATTATACTCCAATAAAGATGTTAAAAAATTATATTAAATTTAAAAAATAAAGATATTATTTTGCTTACCACTTCCTCTCCTGTCATAATAAGTTATTATTATTTATTTTATGATATGTAGATTTGCTGCCAAAAAAAAATTCAGTGTCCTGACAGCTGAATTTCTCACTTTCAAGTCAAGCCTCATATATACAAGCCAGGGTGGCATACAGAGTAGTCAGGAAAGGAACAAGGGATCCTCGTTTGGGTCAGGTCTACCTAATTTTCAACTTTACCCACTTATAGATTATGAGAGTGGCACATACTATATTAGGTCTAAGTAAGGACACTGTTCCCAGTTATTACATTCAGTTTCTCTGGTCTAGGCAAATACTTTGTAAAGGTGTTTCATATTTTCTATTGAATTTGTTTCTAAGAAAAATTTCATCTTATTTCTATTATAGATCCCAGTTAATTAAAGATGTATATTGTAAACTCTAGGAAACCACTGAATTTTTAAAAAGAGGTACAAATTAAAAGCCAATAGTAGAGGTAGAATGGAATAAAATACTCAATTTTTAAAAAGTGTAAAAATTTTAAAGTCAAAGAAAAAATGGAATAAATAGAAAACAGCTAGCATGATGGTACATTTCAAGCAAACTATATCAATAATTACAATAAGTGCAAGTTGTCTAAATATACCGCTTAAAAGACATAGATTTTTCACATAGAATAAAAAAGCAAGACACAACTATGTCCTCTACAAGAAACCTACTTTAAAATTAAAAGACCCATATAGGGTAAAAGTAAAGGAAAAAAAATCAGTGTTTTCATTCCCTGGCCTTGGCAGATGTTGCTCGGTGTTGGATAGAGTGAGGAAGGTGACATCAGAACAAGACAGCAAGGAGAAAAGAATATACATGTCTAAAATTCCTCATACAAAACACTTAGAGTTTGGCATTTTCTGAAATTCAGAATTTGGGGTATTTTGGACAGGCAATATGGTGAATATATGGTATATTATATAATACCCTCGGGGGGTGTTACAAACACATTAGTATTTCATAGTGAAATGGATAGTCACATAAACAGGTTAAATAAAGACTATACATAGCCTCATATCAATTCAGGTCAAGTTTTGCTGCCTATGAGTTTTGGTGGCAAACTTATGAAAACTTATGGTTTTTAGAGATTACTGAATTTTGGAATTATAGATAATGGATCATGGTCCATATTCAGGTCAGTCAAGGAGGAGCAAAAGAAAAGTGAGACCCACAAATGAAGCCATGCTGAAGCCTCCTTGGTTTGGGGATACAGGTCCATTCTTCACTTTTTCCAGCCAGAAACAGCACTTGTCCTCCAGCCTGAAGCCCCCGAAGTGCACAGTATTTTGAGTGTAGGGTTGTGGATCACTTAAGGCAAAGTTATGCCCACTATACATGCAGAGAACATGACCTTAGGATAGAAGCACTGTGTACATTATGGCCAAGTGCTGACCATGGCTGGCATCAGGAACGACTAGAACAGAACAGCTCTGATGTGCTCTTTTAATATACTGATTCGTGCACAAGATTTTATCTGGAGAAAGGGTACTAAACTATAGCCAAAAAACATGTGTCGACCATAGCATTGAAAAGTACATTGGATTGTTTCATTGAAATTTGCTAAGAGAGTAGAACTTAAATATTCTCAGTAAAGAAAGAAAGAGAGGGAGAGAGAGAGAGAGAGAGAGGGAGGGAGGGAGGGAAGAAGGAAGGAAGGAAGGAAGGAAGGAAGGAAGGAAATACGTGAGGTGACTGATATGTTAACTCATATATCTAACCATCATGTTGTACACTTTAAATATCTTACAATTTTATCTGTCAATCATACCTCAATAAAGCTGGAAAATAAAAAAAGAAAGAAAAGTGGCTTAATTTTATTCTATTGGAGTTTGTAGATGTGTAGATTCATGCATTTCATCAAATTAGGGAAGTTTTTGGCCATTATTGCCTCTAATATTCTTTCTACCCCTTCCTCTCTTCTCTCCTAGGACTCCCATTGTGATTGTGTTGGTCTTGATGCTGTCCCATAGGTCCAGTAGGAGCTTACTCAGCCATATCGAAGACAGAAATATAATTAATTCCTCTTGACCTCAGCATATAAACTTCCTAGGGGAATATGTGGATGTCTGATATAATGTAGATAAGCCAAGTCATAAGCAGACAGTGGAAATGATGGAAAGTTGGTGGTAAGCTTCATAGAAATACAGTTGGCAGGGCTGGTCCTTAGATATAGACAAAAATGTGGAGGCCTACTTCAGCGACCATCAACCTTTTTTCCATTCCTACATTCGTCACATGCATAATACACCATCAGTAATTCTCATTTTATATTTAGTGATTCTCACGGACGGGGTGCCCTACAGCACATCTACCCCATGGAGCTTATGGTATGCCCCCTTCTGTGCACTCTCAATCCCTCACAGGTTTAAATCACTGTAATGAATGGCATAGTGGAAGCCTCACATATTTCTACCACTAAATCCTTCCCGACATCAGCCTGCAGCAAAGTCCACAATGTCCATTAAAAGTCATTCCTGGAGGCTGAGGTATTCTGAGGCAGCATGATAAACCAGGAAAAACTTCAGCTGAGGGTTGGACATATTTAGGTTCTAATCTCATTTCTGCCAGGTATTAGCTGTGTGACTTTGAGAAAAATCACTTAACCTCTCTGAACGTATTTCCTCAACCGTAAAAGGGGGAAAATAGTAATATGAACAACTCTGCAGAGTTGTTGTGGGAATTAAATGAAATGAAGTTTATCAAGTCAAGGGGTGAAGGTGAGATGCAAATCTTACAAACTTAATACAGGCCAAGTAGTGGCATGCAAAGAGCATAGCATGGAGTAAGGTAAAACTGGATCTGAAACCTGGCTCTGCATTTACCAGCTGTGTGACCCTGTTAGTCTCTTAATTAGCTTAACTGGTTTCCTCATCTGTATAATGGTGATAAGAACACTTATCATAAAGGACAGTCATTAAGATTTAATGGGAGAATGTAAGTGAAAAAAACATGTGTGAATGCTTTCCACAGATAATTTTTGAGCATATGGGAGTATGATGGAGATCAGTGTAGTGTGGGGAAAGGTGGGGGAATACTTTAGAAAGAGTGCTCAGGAAAGCCCATTACTGGCACTAAGAAGGTGATGGAAGAACTTAGCAAATGGGAGTTTCCATCCTTTGCAAATTTTTAAAACTTGCACTACTTCCACCCAGACAACTTTTAAAAGGTTCTCTCCTTCAAAAAGCACATATCCACTTCCCTGGGGTACAGCTTCCTATTGACCAGTTTCTTCCTTTCACCTCAGTCTCATGTCTTGCCCCTCCAAAGCATAAAACTCTGAGACAGCAAGGACACTGCTGGGCCTGATTCAGTAATCAGCCTCTTTCCATGTTTCCTTCCTTGAATCATGCCTGCTATTTTGTTTGTAGGAGTCCTCTTCTTTTTTTAAAACTTTTTTTTATGATAACTTTATTCAGATATAATTAACAAACCACTATCACTGACCACAGGCTGAAGAGCAGGTCTCTTAATTCTGGTCGGAGACCAAGCTGCTAACACTGAATACAATTCCTGTGTTTAACCCTGGGCTCCAACCACATACCTAAGCTAAGACATAGCCTGAATCCCTAACTCTGGACTTGGAGACTTAACCCTAATTTCAGACTGAAACCTTAACCACGGTCCCAGATAGGGACCTCAATTCTATCCATAAACTGAGCCTCTTTCTGGCCATACTCCAAGGCCTTAACTCTGATTAAATTGAGTCCCTAGTCACATACTCACTGGCTATGTCTGGTCCAAGACTAAGTACTGTAGTTATGACCAGTCCCAGAATGAGTCTCTAACCTTGATCTCCTATTGAACCTTAACTATGGCTACTGATAAGCCCTTAATTCGTGATACAGAGATCCAACCTATGATCAGACATAGCCTCTAAACCTGTCCCAGGCTGAGTCTCAAGCTTGAGCTACAAACTGTGACCTAACTCTGGGATATACTTAATATCCTCCACTGACCACAAAATGAGTGCTCAGCATACGCAATGACCGAGCTCTAACCCTGACCACAAACTGAGGCTCTAATTCGGTCACAGCCTGAGATCTGATCTTGGAAACCTACCCAGCTACAATTTCCACCGACTTAGCACTAACCAGAAAATGACCCCAATATTGGCAACAGAATGACTACTAAACTTGGCCTCATACAGAAACAAAAACATGTACAGAGACTGAACTCTAAATTTGGCCAAAGACTGTGCCTTAATCCTGGCCAAGAAGTGAAACCAAATCTTCTTCAAAGCTTGAGGATATAGTCCAACCACATCTTATGCCCTAATCCTGTTCACAGATAGAACCCTGAACACAGTCACAGCCTGAGACTTAATTCTGTTCATAGCTCAAGTTCTAAACCTGGCCAGATACTGAGTTCATAAATCTGACCATGGAATAATCCACTGAACCTGAGCCCCATCAATGGCCACTGATTTTGCCCCTAAATCTTATAGCCTCTAACTGCTTACCAACTCAGTTTCCGGTCACAGACTGAACTCTTAACTCTCATCACAGACTGAGCCCATAAGACTTAACCTCTAGCCTGAGTTTTCACCCTGAAAATAAAACTTACGCTCCCCAAATGGCTAATGACTGATCCTGAATCTTTGGGGTAGACTGAACCTATCTCTGGCTAAATGCTAGCCCCAGACTGAATCCCAACTCCGACCACAGCTTTAACCTTAATCCTAGCCACAGACACAGCCAACACCAGAAACTGAATGGTTCACCAAAACTGAGCAAAGACTGAACCCAAACTTTGAATATGAATTAAGGACAAAACAAAACAAATATTTTTCTTAGTCTTTGCCGAAAACCTAACAAGAGATTAATTTTAACCCTGAGCACAGATACAACTCACCATGGTAAAGGGCGCACCATGGGAGCTCTACTGCTGGGTACATTCTGAGCACTGCCCTGGGACAAAGACTGTAAATCCTGCCCATAATCTGAGACCCAAAGACTAAACCCTAAGCCTGGCTGAAGAATGATTCCTAACTCTACAAGGTTAAATCAAAACCCTCCTCATATTATTAGAACTAACAACAGGCTAAGATTGAGTACTAAACTTTGTCACAGACTGATTCTTAACCCCATAAACAAAGTTCACCATATTAGTGGCCACAAACTGAGTCCTAGCCCTAGCTTGAGATTGAGCAATCAGTCTGGCCACAATCCTAGCCCTCAACTGGGGAGAGATGTACCCATGACACTGGGCAGGGTAGGGACGCTAAAAATTAGCACAGACTGAACTCTACTACTGATACCAGAATGCCTGCTAAGCACACTAGCCAGAGTCCAAGTCCCAAATTGACAACAGGACATGAACACTCTAAACTCAAACCCTGGCAACAGCCTTAGCCCCAAACCCTGATTGCTGCCTGAGTCTCTAAATCTAAACACAAGCTGGATCCTATGTGTTGTCCATTCTCACACTAACTTTATTTGTAGACTGACATATAACATCGGCAGCCAACCTGAGAAACATGTTTACAGTCTTAGCCCTAAAACCTTCTTCATAGTAAGTTTTAACCTGGACATTGGTAATCCTCAAACTCTGGTAAAAGGTTAAACAGATACAAAAATCAGTTGCATTTCTATATATTAACAACAAACTATCTGAAAATTAAATTAAGAAAACATCTCATTTACAATAGCATCAAAGCAACAAAATACATAGGAATAAACTTAACCAAGGAGGTGAAAGACTTATACACTGGAAACTATAAAATACTGATGAAAGAAATTAAAGCAGATGAATATAAATGAAAAGGCATCCCTCATTCATGGATTGTAGACTTAATATTGTCAAAATGTCCATACTACCCAAAGTGGTCTACAGAGCCAATGCAATACCTATCAAAATCCCAATGGCATTTTATTTTTATTTTTGGCTGCATTGGGTCTTCGTTGCTGCGTGTGGGCTTCCTCTAGTTGCGGTGAGTGGGGGCTACTCTTCATTGCGATGCACGGGCTTTTCATTGTGGTGGCTTCTCTTGTTGCGGAGCACAGGCTCTAGGCACGCAGGCTTCAGCAGTTGCAGCATGCGGGCTCAGTAGTTGCGGCACGTGGGCTCTAGAGCATGCGGGCTTCAGTAGTTGTGCTGCGTGGGCTCAGCAGTTGCGGCACGTGGGCTCTAGGGTGCATGGGCTTCAGTAGATGTGGTGCACTGGCTTAGTTGCTCCGTGGCATGTGGGATCTTCCTGGACCAGGGATCAAACCCGTGTCCCCTGCATTGGCAGGCGGATTCTTAACCAGTGTGCCACCAGGGAAGTCCCCCAATGGCATTTTAAATGAAATGGCATTTTAAAGAAAAAACAATCATAAAATTCAGTTGGAACTGAATAGACAGTTTTCCAAAGAAGACATACAAATGGTCAACAGGTATATGAAAAGATGCTCAAGGTCATTAATCATCAGGAAAATGCAAATCAAAACCATGAGATATTGCCTCACACCTGTCAGAATTGCTATTATCAAAAAGAACACAAATAACAAGTGCTAAGAAGGATGTGGTGAAAAGGAAACCTTTGTGCACCATTGGTGGGAATGTAAATTAGTGCAGCCACTACGGAAAACAGTCTGAACGTTCCTCAAAAAATTAAAAATGGAACTATCATTCTATCCAGCAATTCCACTCCTGGGTATTTATCCAAAGAAAATGAAAAGACTAATTCAAAAATATATATGTGTCCCTATGTTCACTGCAGCATTATTTGCAATAGCCAAGATACGGAAGCAACCTAAGTGTCCATAGATAGGTGAATGTATATGTCCTACTGAGAAAAATAAAAAGCAAAAGAACAATGGAATCTAAAAAAAAATAGGTGAATGTATAAAGAAGATGTGGTATATATTTATACAATGGAATATTACTCAGCCATAAAAAGGAACAAAATTTTGCCATTTGTCACAACATGGATGGACCTAGAGGGTATTATGCTAAGTGAAATAAGTCAGGTAGAGAGAGACAAATACTGTATGATTTAACATACATGTGGAATCTAAAAACACAAAACGAATGAACATAACAAAACAGAAACAGAGTTATAGATACAGACAACAAACAGGTAGTTGTCAGAGGGGAAAGAGATGGGAGGAGGAGAGAAATAGGTGAGGGAGATTAAGAGGTATAAACTTCCAGTTACAAAATAAATGAGTCACAGATTTGAAATGCACAATGTGGGGAATATAGTCAATAACTATATAATATCTTCGTATGAGGACAGGTGGTCTAGACTTCTCGTGATCATTTTGAAATGTATAGAAATATAGAATTTGTGCTATATGTGCACCAGGAACTAACATAGCATTGTAGATCAATTATACTTCAAAAACAAACTCATAGAAAAAGAGATCTGATTTGTGGTTACCAGATGCAAGGGGTGGGGGGTGGCAGAAGGAATTGGATGAAGGTGGTCAAAAGGTACAAGCTATTAGTTATAAGATAAATAAGTACTAGGGATGTAATGTACAGCATGATCAATATAATTGACACTGCTGTATGTTATATATGAAAGGTGTTAAGACAGTAAATCCTCTCTCCTTTGGTAACCATAAGTTTATTTTCTACATCTGTAAGTCTGTTTTTGTATATAGTTTTATTTGTATTATTTTTAGATTCCACATATAAATGATATCAAAGTGAGAGGGAGGGAGGGAGGAACAAATTAGGGGTATGGGATTAACAGATACAAACCGCTATATATAAAAGATAAGCAATAAGGATTTACTGTATAGCACAAGGAATTATATTTGATAACTTGTAATAACCTATAATGCAGTATAATCTGAAAAAAATAACTGAATCATTTTGCTCTATACCTGAAACTAACACAATATTGTAAATCAAGTATACTCCAAGAAAGAAAGGGAGGAAGGAAGAAAGAAAAAGAAAATTACTTGTTTGCTTTAAGCAAGAGAGAGAGAGAGAGGAAGAAAAAGAGAGTACATCCTAATAGTTCTCCTCACAAGGAAAAAAATTTGTTTTCTATTTCTTTAATTTTGCGTCTGTATGAGATGACGGATGTTCACTAAACTTATTGTGGTCACCATTTCATGATGTATTTGAGTCAAATCATGATGTTATACACCTTAAGCTTATAAAGTGCTGTATGTCAATTATATCTCAATAAAACTGGAAAGAAAAAAAATCAGTTAAAAAAAAGTGTCAGTGAGGATGTAGAGAAATTGGAGATCTTATACACTGTTGGTGGAAATAGAGAATGGTGCAGTCACTATGGAAAAATGTATGGAGGTTCCACCAAAAATTAAAAATAGGCATATCATTGACATATATATATATATGTGATATGATATATTTATATACATAAACTATTATTCAACCTTAAAAAGAAGGAAATCCTACCATTTGTGACAACATAGATAAACATAGAAGACATTATGCTAAGCGAAAAAGCCAAACACAGGTGGACAAATATTCATAATTCCACTTATACGAGGTAACTAAAATAGTCAAACTCATACAAGCAGAGAAAAGAATGGTGGTTGCCAGGGGCTGGGAAGAGGAGGAAATGGGGAGTTATTGCTCAGTGAGTATAAAGTTTTAGTTTTACAAGATGAATAAGTTCTAGACTTACAACATAGTGCCTATCGTTAAAAATACAGTATTGTGCACTTTAAAATATGTTAAGAGGACAGATTTCATGTTAAATGTTCTTACCACACACACACACACACACACACACACACACACAGAAAATCCACAAAAGAACAGAAGGAAATTTTTGGAGGTGATGTATATGTTCAGTGCCTTGATTATGGTGATAGTGTCACGGGTATATGCATATGTCCAAACTCACCAAAATGTATATATTAAATATGTGGAATTTTTTGTATATCAATTATGCATAAATAAAGCTTTTTCAAAAGAAATAGAAGGAACATTGGCCATGATTTTTGTCCCTTTAATCAGGAAAATAAATTTTTCCATAAGTCAAAGCATATTTCTTTTTGTGCCTCATTGATGAAAAAGCACCTGAGAAAAGTAGTGTTAGTTTCTTTTGTGTGTGTGTATTAGCTTTTAGAGTCTATATTTTGAGGAAGGTAAGGAAAAGGGGTACTTTAAAGGTTTTGGGTTAACCAATCAACAGAACTTGCCACAGCAGGAGCTCAATAAAATTAATATCATTATTAAAGAACTTATCTAAGAATGTTTGAGAAATTAATCTCCTAACACACAATCCAGCTACTAATAATGATAAGCTTCTTTCAAGTGTCTAAATAAACAAAAATAAGTGTACTGTGTATGGAACAATACTGGAATTATATAAACCAGAATGTTAATAGAAAATCAAAAGCTTAATCAGATAGCACCAACACCAGCACTCACTGAACAGAAACTCTACACAAAGTCAAAATAGGACAGCTACCAGCAGAATCAACTCTGACACAGGCCAAGATGAAATGTTAATACAGGTCGCTGAGTGAACCAGGCTCTGGCTGCAGAATGAGGTACAACACTGGCCACTGTGACTTAGCTCCACAGACCATTCCAATATGGGCAAAGACAGAACCCTGACACTGGCTAAAGTCAGAAACCACAGCTTGGAAGTACTTTGGGCAAATATGCATCCCAAATTCTGTTCATATTCATCGTTAAAATCCTGGCCACAAACTACACTCTAACATTGTCCATAGATGAAATGCTAACTTTGGTCTGAGACGAAACTAGGGCACATGATAGGTAATATCCTAACATGGCAACAAACTGAATATTAAACTTAGACACTGACTGTGCATTAACAATGGCCACAGCCTGAGGCCTAACACTGGACCAAAAATAAACTCTAACCATGAACAATAATTGAAACTTTACCTGATGAAAGACTGAACATAAATCCTGTTCAAATTCTTATTTAGCCTTTCCCCAGGCAACACAATCAGCATGAACTGTAAGCCCCGACTGAGCTATGATACTGGCCTTTACTGATTCCCAAACCTAGAAATGAAAGTGATTCCAACACTGACCAAAAACTAAAGTCAAACCTTAAGCTGAGCCCTAACCCTGGATGTGGTCTGTCTAAGGGTGGTCCACAGACTGAGCCCCAACACTGATCTTAGAACACATCCTCTCTTATATAAACTAAATCCTAATACTGGCTAAAATTTGAACCCAAATCTTGTACACTGACTTCACGATGAGTATAACTCAGGCTACACTGGACTAAAGGCAGCCTCAGAATTAGCTTTCACACTGGTCAGAAATATGCTCTGATCTTTGTCACAGAGAGAACCATGGCTATAACACTGGGGCCTAACACTGATAACAGGCTGGCCCTAAACTTGGTTCCATGGTCCTCTAACCATGGATCCACACTGACTTGTAAAGACAGCAACAGATCGACTAAGCCTTCATCTAAGTCGAAGACTGAAGCCAAACACTTTCCACATTATAAACCTGAACTCTGCCCATGACTTCAGCTGTACACTGGCTCTTCAGCTTTAACCTTGGCCTACCAATTGATCTATAAATACAGCCAGACTGATTTACCCCGGGTCTCTATTTCACAAATTCATCTTATACTCAAGCATTTTTTCCTGGATGTATTTTCAAGCATACTTTCTACCAACAATACATCAAGCGTCTCACCTTTGTATGTGTAAATACACATACACACGCATTCCAATAAGCCTTGTAGAAATATTAAGTGTCACTGCTATGTATTTTCTTTCTTTTTTTTTCTTTTGGCCACACTGCACGGCTTGTGGGATCTTAGTTCCCCAACCAGGGATCGAACCTGGGGTCCCAGCAGCAAAAGCACAGAAGCGCAGAGTCCTAACTACTGGACTGCCAGGGAATTCCACTGCTATGTATTTTAATTATTAATTATTTATTGATAGTTTCCCCCATTAGAATATAAGCTCCAAAGGAAAGAGATATGGTCTGGGCTTTGTGTTTTTTTCCCCCACTCCTCTATTCCCAACATCTAAAATTGTGCCTGGAATGTTGTAAGTACTCAACAAATATTTGTTGAATGGATGAATGAGTAGTTCCTTGTTATTCTTCTGTCCTCTTATTTGACCTCTCTGCACAATATTCCAGTGATTCTACTTTGTTTTCTGTTGCTTCATCTATCAGGCCATTCCTTCTCAGCTTCCTTTGAAGGCATGTTTTCCTCTACCTACTACTTGAATACGGTTATTTTCTAGGGTTCCATACTGAATCTTTGTCCTTCTAAAATTTACTATTCTAAACACTCTCTACATGAAATTTAGTTCATATTTACTTATTTAATTACTATTTATTATTGATGTCTCCCAAATGTTTAGTTCTAACCCAGACCTCTCTCCTGTGCTTCAGACCTACATTTCCTTACAGCCTACGAGGCATCTCCACACAAATGTTACACAGATTCCTCAAATTTTTAAATGTCCCAAACTGAATCCCTCCTATCCCTCACAAAACTTGCTACTCTTTCTGGGTTCCCTATCTCAATGAATGGTACTACCATTCACTCTTCCACATCAGAACTTGGGAGTCACAATGGACGCCTTCCTTTCCCTCCCTTTTCATACCCAAATTGTCATCAAATCCAACTGATCATATCATTTCCTTGCTTAAAATCCTTTGATGGTTCTTTACTGCTTTCAGGTTATATTTTGAACTCATTGGAATGGGCCCCTATTCCTGCCCCATCTAGTTCCTACAGTATGGAAGGTTTTTTTTTGTTTGTTTCCTGCACTCTCTCACATTCTTATTTCTCTGTATGGAATATGATTAACCTCCCTGCCCCAAAGATGACAAATATCTTACTGGTTCTCCAAGGCTCATCATTCAAGCATTTCTTTCTCCAGAAGTGGAATGAGTTCTTCCTCTTCTGTGGTCCTACAGAACCCTGTATAGAACTTTTTAGAACACTTTGCACATTGTATAGTCTATCTCCCTTCTTAGATTATGAGCTGCTTCAGAGGAAGGACTATTTTCCAATTCTGTACCAATTGTGACTAGTCCAGGGCCTCGCACAAAGCAATTGGCTGAATAAATTATTGAAACTGTTAAATCATCTTCTTCCTTCATGTCACTTGTTAAAATTTTAGGCAATTACCTTGGCAAAATGCAATTCCTCTTTCTTTCCCTTCATTCCACTTGGAGGTCAAAAAGTTGTCCTTAAGAGTAAAATTGTAGTAACCCAATTGTAACGATCCATTCAGCTATAAGGATTCATCTCTAATAAAGAAAAGAAAAGTCAACAGTCAGGAGTGAAATTAGTCCTAATAAACAACCATTTTCTTCAACTTTTTAATCACTTCAAAGTGTTTTGGTGTCCCACATATTCCTTTAACCACATCTTTAAACATACGTTTTACTAAAAAGATAGTTTCTTAAAGAAATATACAGTTATTTCTTATTATTCAAGTTGTATATCTGTTCTAAATTGCTATATTACACCAATGATCGTGGCCACTGTTCTTCATAGCATGGCTTCATTATAGGTTAAACAGGTTTCTTCTGGCTGGCTTCAATCATATTTCTATGCCTACTGTGACACCATTTCAAAGTAAAATATATGATTCCCAATTAAAAACAAAGTATACATTTTCCAGAAACTTTAGAGTGATTCTAATGCACATGGTTCACACAGAACACACTCTGACAACTTTAAAGGTCCAGTCAAAATTCTAAGCTTATCAGAGCATAAATAACACTTTTTAAAAGCCACTGAATCAAAACTCAATGAGAATTTCAAATCACGATATAAAGTGTTTGCCCCCCAGGGCTTCCCTGGTGGCGCAGTGGTTGAGAGTCCACCTGCCGATGCAGGGGACACGGGTTCGTGCCCCGGTCCGGGAAGATCCCACATGCCGCGGAGCGGCTGGGCCCGTGAGCCATGGCCGCTGAGCCTGCGCGTCCGGAGCCTGTGCTCCGCAACGGGAGGGAGAGGCCACAACAGTGAGAGGCCCGCGTACCGCAAAAAGATAAATAAATAAATAAAAATAAAGTGTTTGCCCCCCCAAATGCAAGTAGCTTAACCAACAGTAAAATCAATCTAGAACCTTCATCTGTCCCCACAAACACAACCCCATACCCCAAGAAGGGAGATTCTCTAAGACAGCACACTCCAAACTACAACATCCAGAATACCCTCCTCGAGCCGAAACTCGGGACAATAGGAAATGCGGGAGGGGGCTGGCGGGGAAGGAATTGTGGGTATATAAAAAGAAGTGTCTTGACTCCATCTCCCCCAATCCCCTGTCTTCACTTGAGTCTCTCCGCCAATGTCAATATTGGATTCCACCCTCCTCCCCTCCCCCCACCAGGAAGAACAACCTCCAGAGACTTCAAACTACATTTCCCATGAGGCTAAGGGCTCGGGCCTCCGGCTTCCTTGGTGACCAGTAGCCAATAGGAGACGCAGCTGCGGCCGTGGGGGTGGGTGAGAGTCTAGCCTGGGCCTGGGCGCCGGGCCTAAGCCGGCAGCGCCAGGAGGGGAGTTCAGAAGACTGTCGCCCGGCAAGGGGCGCCGCGAGGGTATCGCCCACCCGGAAGCTGCCGCCCTGGCCCGATTTTCCGCGGTTCTATAAGGAGTTGAGCTTCGGTAGCCGGGGAGCTGGAGGTCAGAGAGACAGAAAGCCTGAGCGGCTGAGGCTGGGGACTGTGGGACTGAGGGGGGCCTAGGGAGGAGGGTGCTTCCAGAGCCGCGGGCCTCAGCCCTGACTCCGCCCAGCTCCGCCTCCGCGGGGGGAGGGGTGTTGGGCCCGCGAGTCGGGGTGGGCTTCTGAGCTCACCGCGCCCGTTTCCCTGGAGACTCGGGAGCGTGCCCTTTTTTCTCTTTTCCCTCAAATCTGCCCGCTGTCTTTTTCCTCCACAACGGCATCCCGTATCCCCCACCCCGGCCTTGTGCCTCCTCAGACATCTGAAGTTAGGGTTCTCCACCAGGGTCTTCCCTGGGCGGCGTCTGGACTCTCCTTACTGCTTGCAGGAGTTGGGCGATCTCTTTTTCCTCTCTTCTTTCAATTTGCACTTTATTATTGGGCACACACCCCTCCCAATGCACACACACCCTTTTTCCTCTGGGGCCTTGGGAATTCCTTGCCACGCCCCGGGCGTGACTTTTTGTCAACTTTTCACTTTCCGCCCCTTTGATGGTGAGATCCGGATCGTCGCCATCTCTTTATTGGCCCCTCCAGCCGCTTGCCCCTTCCCTGACCAGGTCTTTGGAGCGAAAAGGGTTTCCCCTCAATTTCCAGAAGAGGTGGGGAGCAGAAGAGGGAAGGAATCTCGTTTTTGAGAAATACGTGTTTAAGGTTCACTGCAGTGTTCTGATGAAAATAAAAGGCAAGTTAGACCTATTGTAAAAACCGAGCGCTCTAGGGCTTTCCAGCAAGATTGATGTTGACAAATATTTAAGGGGCACACCAACTACGGAATAAAGTAGACTGCGCAAAACGAGACTGTATTATTTTATTATTACAAACGCGTGCGAAAAGTGCTTAGGAGTTAGTGGAAGGGGATACCGATGAGGTTGGGGGGGTTGATCTATGGAAAGTCAAGCCTAACCCTGGAAGTGCTGAAGGCTTGAAACTCTCATCTACCTTCCAGATCAATCCTGGTCGGCTTTGGGAAGGAGATGAATTTTAATTTGGGTTTTGAAAGAGTAAAGTGGACTTGAAATGGGCAAAGAGGAGGGAGAAACTGCTTCTTCATACTGGGGTTGGAATTGGAGAAGGGTAGATAGAAGAGGGAGCACTTGTATAACAGGTGGGCTTCCCTGACTGGAGTAAAACGTGTCAGCAGGGATAGATTGGGGAAGAAATAGTGTTGAAAAGCTTGGGATCATAGTAATAGGACACTTTAAAGCATCCACATAGTTTGGATTTTATTCTGTATCATAAAATTAAGAACAAAAAATTAAGATTGGGTGATTTTTGTTTTTTCATCCTAGGGGAACCTGATTTGAGATCAATTCTTGGAGAACACAAAGAAGTGTGGTGGTATGTTCCAGGTGTGAGTTTAATTTAAACCCAAGAAGAGCTTTGTCTTATAGACTGTTTTGTTTGTGGCTATTCTTAGCTACACTCTATAGTTGTTACTTTTAAAGCCTAGTGATATAAATTGATTTTCTTAAGAAATGCATTTGCTGTCCTTGTGCATCCTATTACCTGAATTGTGGTCATTTCATTGGGCAACAATAATGATTGCTATTTATTGAGCCCATAAATGTTTTGGCGCTATCATAAGCACTTTGTCACATTATCTTAAGAGTCTTATGAAGCAGGTACTAGTCTTCCCATTTTTCTAGAAGAGGGAACTAAAACGTCAAGAAGTTAAACAACCTACCTAAAGTCACATAGATTGTAAGGAGAGTTGAGTGGGATTTGGGTGTACAGATTTCTGACTCCAGAGCCCATGCTCTGTCCACCATGGTTTGCTGGTCCTGCTGTTCACTTTTGTTCTTAACTTTCCATTTGTGGTAAGGAGAGATTATTGTGAGATATATTTGACCATCTTGGCAAAAACACAAATGATTCGCTTTTAGTTTCTATGTCAGTATGTGTCTGCTGTAAAGTAGCTGCCAAAAGCAAATTAGCTTCACTGTTACTGCAGCCATAGCAAATTGTGTCTGCCAAAACTGTAGTCAGTATTACTATCTTTGAATTAGATGATTCTCTTTATAAAAACATGTCATGCCTCTAAGCTATTTGGACCTTGACAGTACTTTAGGTTTTATTTTATCTTAGACTTTAAGTGACCTTCTGGGGCACTTGGTCTCCTTCATGACCTTTGCCCCACGTGAAGTGTTGGGGATGCAACAGAGCACGAGGTGTGAGCTTTCTCTAGGTCTAGTTGGGGAGATAGATGCCCATCAGGCTGAGATAATGTAGTATGTAGTATAACAGAGACAGGTTCAAAGTGCTATGGGAGGATGAAGGAAGGAGTGACTAAATGTAAGGGAGAGTCAGGAAGAAGGCTTCTGTAAGGAGGTGACATGACAGATAGGTCTTGAAGGATAATGAGTTTGCCAGGCAGAGAAGAGTGGAGGGGAGGAATTTAAGATAGAGGGAGCAGACTGTGAAAGACATGGGATTTTTACAAGAGCAAGGCGTGTCCATTCAATGTTGAGGAATTCAGCATGGTTGGGGTACAGATTGGGGAAATGAAGGCATAATTGTAGAAGAGGTTAGGGCTGATTTGTGAAGAACTTTGAACACCATGATAAGAAGTTTGGATGTGCTCACATAGGCCAGTGTTTCTCAAAATGTATAGGGCATCTACCATAGTAGTTATGCTTTATTCCCACAAACATTTAAAATTTTATAAATTATATATTCTAATGTAGCTTATAAAAATAAAACTGAATTACATCATCAAATCTAAGGTTACTTAGGAAAAGGTTTACTGAACATACAAAGTAACCAGTTTTAAGTTGATTTAAATAGGAATATTAAGTAAATAATAGTACACATGGTGTGTGAATATGGGAAAATCAGCAAGTAATACTCAAATGACTGAAATTTGGAAAATACTGGTTGTTGGCAACAAAAAAAACATTAAAATGTTTTAGATGAGGAGTGCCATGATCAGATTTTCACTTTAGGATGCATTGGAAGGGGATGATACCAGTTAGGAGGCTGGTACTCTGCTCCAGAGAGAGTTGGTGAGGACCTGAGGGAGCAACATATGAGAGGAGGGAACAGAGTCGAGAGACATTTAGGGGGTAGAATTTGTAGGACTTGGTAGACTTTTTTTTTTAACATCTTTATTGGAGTATAATTGCTTTACAATGGTGTGTTAGTTTCTGCTTTATAACAAAGTGAATCAGCTATATGTATACATATATCCCCGTATCTCTTCCCTCTTGCGTCTCCCTCCCACCCTCCCTATCCCACCCCTTTAGGTGGACACAAAGTACCGAGCTGATCTCCCTGTGCTATGGGGCTGCTTCCCACTAGCTATCTATTTTACATCTGGTAGTGTATATATGTCCGTGCCACTCTCTCACTTCGTCCCAGCTTACCCTTCCCCCTCCCCGTGTCCTCAAGTCCATTCTCTATGTCTGTGTCTTTGGACTTGGTAGACTTGAATATTATTATTATTTTATTAGTGTCATCTGAACTATTTTAAAAGCCTATATGCCACGTGCCTGTTATCCTTTATATGCTAAAATGAGCAGATTATTGCCTAAATCAGGCTATGTACATATATCCATTAAGGTAACAGTAGAGGCTGTTGTCACAAATGGGTTTAGATTACACACGAGCATCCTCACTGCCTTACTGAGTGTCCTTGAGAGCAGTGGCACAAATATACAAGGAGTATGAGTATGATCTGTGATCCTTAGCCATCTGAGAAACTCCTTCAAGACTCAGCTCAAATATCAACACCTCTGTGAAGCCTTTGCTACACCTCCCCCTCCTTCTACCACACACACACATGCATATGCACACAGGAAGCAATAGTAGGCTCCTGGCTCCCACAGGACCCTGTACTTACCTCTGTTCTAGCCTGTACCACAGGCTAGACCAACCACAGTGTGTTGGTCTGTGGATGTGTCTGCCTCTCCCCTAGACTGTGAGCTCCTTGAGAGCAGGGACCAGGTCTCATCTCCATACCCAAAGCATCCAGAATAGTACTTGGTACATGGTAGACACCTAATAAATGGTGACTGGATGAAAAGAATGGATCAACATATTCACATGAATGTAACTCTGGACCTTGGTACCACAGAGTGCCAAACACTAAAAAAAGATTAGCTGTTTGCTACATTTGCTACTTTTGCAGAATAAAGCAGTAAATTAAAGTGACCTGAGTGTATAACTTCACTAGAGTTTTCTTTCTTTTTTTTTTCATTTTCTCCCACTCTCCTGTGGTTGCCTTTCTTATTTTTTCCTCATCATTTATCCACCCAGCCTCCTGTTCCTTAGGCCTGCCCATTGCTTTGCTCCTCTTGACAGAGTTCACATTGCTTCTGCCCCTATATTCTGCCAAGGATCCATTGCTCCTCTCCACCCACCAAATCCAGTTGGCACCATCCTTGAAATCACTCTGAAATGGGTCTCTTCCTATTTATAGACACTGCTAGTGGGACTGTAATTTGATACAACCCTTCTGGAAAGAATTTGTCAATATGTATCAAAAATCTTAAAATCGAACATAGCTTTCAACCTTCCACTTCAACTTCTAGGGCTCTGTGCTGAGAAAATAAATGTGAAGTTTCTAAAAATTTAGCTCCCAGGGTGTCTAGCCCAGAATCTGTTTATAATAGCAAAAGAAAAAAGGAAAGAAAAAGGAAAAAATAACATTTTATTGATAAATGTCTAATACTAGAGGTTTGAATTAAATCATTTATGGTACATGTATGGATTACTAAGTAACCATATAAATTGATATTACCAAAGAATATTTAATGATGTGGAAAGTTGTTTGTGATATATTAAGAGAAAATTCAGGTTATAAAGCTGACAGATCTCAGTCTGCATTACACACATACACACATATCACACATGCACAGCCCCCCTCATCTGTGTGCACATACATAGGAAAAGTCCCATAATGGTAAACACACAAAAAAATGTTAATAGAGTTTTCCTATAAATAGAAGGATTACATACGAGTTCTCTTTTTATTTAGCCTTTTCCATAATTTTTGCTAATCCTCTATAATGACATTTTTGTACATTTTAAAAAAGTTATTTAAAAATGCTTTCCCCATGTCCACCCCTATTGCCATTGCCTTAGTTTGGGGCACACTGCCCCCTTCTACCCTGCAACACACATATGACTTGTACCCGAGATTACTACTGCCTCCAGCCTGCCTCCCTTCCAATCCTTTCTCCACCAATGCTGACAGAATGAATGATGTTTCTAAATCACAAGTCTAAAGCTATCCAGCTCTACATAAAATAGTTCAAAGGCAGCCTATTGTCCTCAAGATAAAATCCAAATTTCTTAGACTGCTTTATAAAACCTTTGAAAATCAGCTCTCTGCTTTTCTTTCCATTGTCACTTTTTCCTCCCACAATTTACTTTTTTCTTGGAGTTCTTAGGCCAGTGCCTGGCACATAATAGGTGTTTAGCTAATGCTAACCAAATATCGGTGTGGATTGTATGGGTTAACTGTTGTGTGCCAGGCAATCCACCAGGGTTTCATTTCATCCTCAGAGTAAAAATGTTAAATACATACAATAGTTATCCCTATTTTACAGATGAGGAAAATTAATTAAATAAAAATGAGAAGAAAAGTAATCATAATAAAGAACATTTTTTAAAGAAAAAATCAAACTCCCCTGCTATAATACAGCTTTCATTTTCCTGAGGCCCCCTGCCAGTCTTCGTCAGTGTGCATACAGACTTTGTTCATTCCCTTGGGCAAGTTATATGTGACCACAGCATAACAAAAACAGTCCAGACCGACATGACCTCACCACGTCACAGTTCACATTGTGTTAATCTACAGACATCTTTCCTTTGTGTATATAACACTTCATGCAGGAGAGACAGAAAAGCTCCAATTTCTCTGTTTTTCTTTCTGTTTTGAAATTCTGTGTCTTTGGGGATGGGGATGTCAGCAGAGACCTACGGAAAACTGTGATAGAATTGAATGTACAAGAAACAATGTGTCTCATGGGAGCCAGTGTCATTGGTTAATTTATTTTTTTAAATGTCACGTAGATATATTTTCCAGCAATCTGTCCCCAGGGAAGACCTTGGTTGAATTCAACTGTTAATCCTATTTACAGAATGCAGCCTATGCATGCACTGTATTCTTGCATTGTTAAGTGATCTTAGACATATGTAGTGGATTACCATGATGACGTACAATCAGGTGAATATGAGATATCTGATTTTCTCTACAAAAACGTATCGATGTTCATATTGTCATTCAGGATCCTGCTGTGTGGTCTTTCCTTCATTTTCCTTACAGATAATACCCATTGTGCAAAAATGGATGCTCTTTAAAGGATAGAAGTCCTAAGCATGAATTGTCAGAATAAAATTATATCACCTTGTAAGGAATTCTCACTGTTAAATACGCCAGGAAAAAGAATGCATAGTTCTGTTCCATGATCAAATAAGTTGAACATAGAAATTACAGGTAGAGTTTCAGTTCATCTGACGAATTATTGTGGGCTTACTATGTGCAAAGCACTCTGCTAGGCACTGCACTAGATACTTATAAATGCCCCTTTTTTATGCATTCCAGACAGACAGACAGACAGAGATATCTAGTGTACATACAAGAATGAGTGTGAAAGAGCAAATGAAAGAAAGAAGATTTCAACAAGCAGGTCCATCATATAAATGAAAATTTACTCCACTGAAAATTGGGATACCTGCCAGTAGGATACATAGGCAAAAATGAGCTACCAGATACCTGATAAGCAAATAATCTACTTCTCTGTTTACAAACAGTTTGAGGGAAGGAACAGTGACTTTCTGTACATCCAGCCCTGCACAAACCTGCTGGTGATGTTGTGAGAGTTAATGACTATGTCAGCTTTTCCAGGGTTTCTGTCTCTGCTGCGGAGATTTGGCAGACACCCCAGACAAATTTTATGTCTCTTAAATCTTCCTCAAGCTAGGCTTGGCTTTTAGATTTATATGTACAAAAAAAGCAAAGTGTTTACCAGTTCGACATTTTTGAAGATCAAAACAGACTCCGATTTAAAAAAAAATTCAGCATACACCTCAGTTTAGTCTACAGAGAGGGCTAATTGCTTTTGCTATTTGTTTAAAACAGCTGAAATGTTTACTTTCTAGAAGTGGCGACTGATCATATGTCTAAAGATTTATATGCCAGGCCTAAGTGTTGCTTCCTCTTTTTCTTGCCTGCAAAGTGTAAAGTTTTGCTAAAGTCTTCATTGTTCTTTTTTGCCTTTACTGATACATAGTTATAAAACAGTGTAGGATGAGAGGTGCTGTGAAAGATATTGGCAATCTAGGAGAAAAATAAAAGATGGTTTTTATTAGCTCCTCCCTGCCCCCTTTTTTGGCTCTCAGTTTTTCAATGGTCCCTTAAGCACAATAATGATAGGTGAGAATAGGAACTGGAGAGCTTTCCATGACTACTCATTAACAAGGCTTGTCCAAATATATCTGCAGGCAGAATACAAATACAAGTCTGGCTGTAATTCAGAAGAGTTGAAACACCTTGTAGAGAATGTTACATAAACAACATTGCTTCAGTGGTGAAAGGTGAATTATAGCTTGGGGGAAATCCGCAGTAAGGGCCCTTCTCATCCACTCCAGCTGCGCTTCTTTTTAGCCAGCAACAACTGCCAGTAAGAGCTTCTTGGGGCAGAAACTGTCCCACAGTAAGGCCCCGTAATATGTCCTCCTACCATTTCTTCTTCAATCAAGTCCTCGGACACACTTCATTAGGATTACTTTGGTCACATAATATTCTAATTTTCACCTTTCAAGAGATGCTCAGTTTGAATTCAAGGAGCACTTGATATTCAAGCTCATTTATTCAATACACATTTAAGCACATATACAGGACCAGACCTTATGCCAAGTGCTAGGAATACAGTGATGAATTAGAAGTAGTCCCTGCCTGCCCTTAAGGAGCTCACAGTCAAGTTGGGAAGATAGACACCCAAACCAATAATTATATTACAATGGCAAAGGTGCTCAGAGAAAGAGCTATGTTATAAGGTGCCCTGGGAACATGATGGAGGAAATTATTGCTAGGGGTGGGCTACTTACAGACCAGAGTCTAACTCTGCTGAATCACAAAGGATGAGTGGGCATTGCCTGGAATCTCGGTGGACAAAGAAGTGTGGGAAAGAATTCCAGAAAGAGGGAACACGAACACATGCGAAAAAATGGATAGTTCAGAAAAAGGTGAGATACTGTGTATGAACCACTGGGGATATAGAAGAGGGGACAGGATAAGGATCTGGAAAGGTATCTTGTGGAAGGAAGTCTGCTTGTTAAGGAGCTTGGCCTTTATCCTATAGACGGGGATGAGCCAGCACAGGGTTTAAACCGGGAGTAACATGATTGGATTGGAGGATGGTCTTTATGGGGAAAAACTGGAGACAGAGAAAGTCCACCTTTTGATTTGGCAGTCTGAGAGGCCTTCCCTAATCACTTGCCGCTATTCAGGAATGCCATCTCCACTAAGTTTTTGTTCAACATACAAAGATCACTTTGAATAATTGTTTCCTTCTACACACAGGACATAGCTTCCTGCACTCCTTCACATGTTGGTTAGCTGAATACTCATTTTTTCCAACTCAAATCAGTGATCCCAGTAGTAATTGGGGTTTGATTATCATGAAGGAAATCGGAGTTTCAAAGCATAGCTGCTAGTTTGAAAAACTGTATGAGGCTTATTTATTGCCTACTGAGTCAGTGGGGCTGAGGTGAGTGATGGTCAGCTCCCTTGGGGACTGAGGGAGGGAAAGGGACAGAGGCTGAAGAGATGGCTGTTTAAAAAATGGTCAGCATCCAGAATGTTGGAACCCCCTAATGGCCACATCCAGACAAGGGAAATAGATACAAGGGCCAGAAGTACATGAATATAAAACAAATGCATGTTGAAGGTAACTGTGCCCAAATTGTTCTATGTAGCCAATTGGTTTTGGAGCATATTCTTTCTCCGACTCAGATACTATAAATGGCTTCCCATTATCCATAGGATGAAGTCCAAACTCTTTAGCCTGGCATTCAATACTTTCTGCAGTCTGGCTCCAACCTACCTTTCCTATCTTCATACTTCTGTCTTACAGAACTTATCTGGCCAGCCAGTTACCCTTTCAGACACTGCTTTGGCATTCTCTCATCTACACTGTGAGCCCTCTCAGGGCAGTGACTGTGTTTTTAACCTCTTTGAATCTGCCACAGTGCCTAGCACAGTGTCTTGCATACAGTAGGCACCCAAGTATATGTACGGGTTGATTATTGTCCCCCACCCCGTTCTTTCCAATTTCTCTACTACTATGGACCTAATATCCTCTCTACTAAAAATGGCAACTGAGACACTAGGTGAAAGGGGTCAGTTTTCAATAAACTAACTTTTAAATTTTTATTTTGAAATAATTGTAAATATAGAAAAGTTAAAAGAATCATATAAGGACTCTCATATACCATTCACTCAGATTCACCAATTTTTAACATTTTGCCCTATTTGATTTATGCTTCTCCATATAAATATGGTTATTTTGTTCTGAAACATTTGAAGTTGAAAAAGCTGTACCCCTTACCTACCCCTCTCCTTTTTCCCTCGACCTTTTATGATGAAAAAAATTAAATATACAGAAAAGTTGAAAGAATTGTACAGTGAACACCCATATACCCATCATTTAGAGTCTATAGTTAACACTTTATTTGCTTTATCACCTATCCATCCATCTATCTTTTTCTGCATTTCAAATCAAGTTGCCGACAACTGTATAATTCTTTCTAAATTCTTCAGTATGTGTATCATTAACTAGATGAACAAACTATTTTGTGCTCTGAAATCAACCAAATAATCCAATTATACTTGCATTTACTGTGTTGCCAAAACTCTGGTCTACCTGTGGATCTTAGATCTGTTTGGTCATGGGACACGTCTCTTTGATTAACTTTTGGATGTCCCTCCACTTCACCTAGTGCAGTGCCAGACACACATTCCATAAATACCATTTGATGCTGATGAGCAGAGACAGAGCTAGAGCCAGGGGGAGAATCACAATAAAACTAGAATAAACTGAGGGAGGAGAGGAGCATATGCGAAGAGGGCCATGAGTGAATGAAATAGAAGCTGGAACTTGAAGAATGGGGGAAAGATGGGGGCCTTAGACCACCTGGTACTTCCAGCAGTACTTCTATCTGCCACTTTCCAACCCTCTCTTTAGAAGGATAGATTCCAGGAAACTAGGGACAATTGCTGCTCAGCAGAGCACATGACGAGTCTCCTTGCTACTACTTAGGCACCACCAATTAGTATAATCATGTTGCTTCATGAATATGCTAATCTACTGCACGATGCAGCTTAGTTTTAGAGGGTATGGATGGGCCACTGAAAACCTCTTTCAAACTAAATCTGTGCTACAGGCCAAAGAGCACTTGAGTTAAATGAATCCTAGTTTCCTTTCTCTTTATAACCTTTTCTTTCTTGCTCTGTTGCTTATGAATACAAGTATAGCTCTAACATGCATTTATTGAATAATTATTTTGTGCCAAGCACTGTGCTAGTTGCTATCACATCATTAACACTTTCCAACAACCCAATGAGTAAGTACTACTTCTTTCTCCATTTGCCAGGTAAGAAAACTTGAGACTCAGCATGGTTAAGTACCTTGTCCATAAGCCAGAATTCAAGAAACTCAGGTCTGTCTGACTCCAGAGCCCAGTGGTCTTAACCACATTGTTGGATGAAATTTTTTAGGAAGTCGTCTATCTAGCATAAATGCAAAGAGATTTACTTTCCCTCTATTAACTCAGCAGATGATTATTCACTAAACAAGTGCAATTGAATCACTGAATTAAGAAGGAATTCAGTCATTCAGACTTTAATCATTAGAATGTTGGTATAGTAATGGATTCAAATTGCTTGAGTTCACATCCCAGATCTATCACTTACCAGTAGGGTGACTGCAAGCATGTCACTTAACATCAGTAAGCCTCAGTTTCCTTGCCTATAAAATTAGGATGATAATACCTACCCTATAGCTGTGTTGTGAGGACTAATTTAAAAAATGATATAAAGTATCATGCTATGTTTGGCATGCAATAGGTGCTCAGCATAATTTAGATCACTTTCTTCCTTCTTCCTTTTTGGGGCAGACCACTCACCTGTAGCTTTCATTTGAGGAAAACAAACTGCTCCTGAAACATTTTTTGAAGAGAAACATTCTGAAAAGGAATATTAGCCTGACTGTTCCCAAGGCACATTTGCCCAATGACCAAAGACAGTTGCCCAACTCTTATGTGAAGCATATTTCAAAAAAGCTAGAAACATGAACCCTTAGGAGAATTGGGGTGGTACATCTCTCTGCTTCTGAAGATTAGGGCCAAATTGTGACATCCTCTATTTTGTCGTTCTAAATTTCACAATTGGCATAGAGTATTAGACCTGGAATATTGGTAATCCCAGCCCAGTCATTTCAAAGTAAGCAAGCCGAGTCTAAAAGAGTATAAATGACTTGACCAAGGTCAAACAGTGAAAAAAATAGGAGAATTCAGTTTTCCCAACTCCTTATTTATTGCCATTCTGTGGTTCCTTGTGGGCTGTCAGGTGAAACCAAGTCTTGATGTGTGTTCTTTGAACTGATTGGACTCTCAGGGTTTGGTACAAGTTTGATTGATTCAGAAAACATGATTCACAAGTTGTTGTTGCTTTCAAACTATTAACCTTTCTGTTTTGTTTGGGGTTTAGAAAATTATTGTTGTTTCTCTCAGTTTAGGTCCATGGTTTGGTTCAAGTTCATGGTTATTTGAAATCTTCCACTGGGATTTTTGTTTTTGACAAAAATACTCAGAATCCAAGGAGGTTAACAATAGGAATTCATTTGAAAAGATCCGCCAGGCTTGGTGACAGCTGCTGAGAAGTTCAGGTGGATTAGGGACCCGCTAGTGCTTACATTCTGGAGATTGAAATGATGGAAACATTGCAGTGGTTTTTGGTGTATATGTTTGTGTGTTTGCTTTTATCAGGATTCTCTGATGCTTTAATTTCCATTCTTGCTAATCTGGCTTGAAACCGATGCTTTCCACTCCACTTTATTGCCTTTTGGTACATGCTGTCAGTCATGTTCTGGATATGATCCTCATCTTTTGACGGTGGGGAAAGAAGCTAACAAAAAATCGTCTTTCCTGTCCTTTTCCCTTTACTTTGAATGGCCTTTCTGAGGAACTTGAGGAATATGAATTTCAGCTTAAATGTGTGGAGGAGTTCAGTTGCAATGCCCAAAGGCAGAACAGCCTGATTCTGAAATACAGCCTTTGTTCCTTTCTTACCAGTGTGTTTTTAGAAGTCTTAGGCCAGTTTCCTTTGCCGAACCTGAAATTGGGCTGACACCTTTATTAGTGGCCAGCCATGCCACCGGTAAGGCTGTGGTGGAGGGTTGCAGTGATGAGGCCCCTAGAGAACTGTGTCCCAGCTGCCTGGCTTTCCACATGCCAAAGGAAAGTGAGTTCTGGTGCTAGGTCTATCAGTGCTTTTTCAAGCTCTTGACTGTTTACCTAAGCAGTTGGAAGGCTAGGATTGCAGCTGTGGTAGTAAATGGGCCATTTCCAGTACCTCAAAAGGCAAGCACTTTCTAGGAGGTGAGGTTTTGGATGATTCCAGCAAGTGTTTTTCTGCTTAGAAAAAAAAAAGAAGCTCTCACTTCAGATTCTTTCACTCTCCTTCCCTCCCCTCTCTTCTCCTCTGCTCCTTTCCCCACCCTCTCCTCCTCTTCCCCCTTTAATGGCTTACTTGCTATTAGCTACCTCACCTAACTCTTTGTGATTCATATTATCCATTGTACCCATTGATTTAATATAGATTTTGGATACATATTTTACTGGAATTTTCAGTATTGGCAATGACATACAAGGGGACAATTAGAAAAAAAGTTTTCTTCTCACAGGAAGTGGTCTGGGCACTTGTTTGAGGACACGGATGGCATTGGAGGGGGCCAAGGGGAGCTGATATCTGATATTTCTGCTACAGCTCCCACCTTTCTTTTGGCTGCTTCAGATTTGGCCCATGTGGACAGACACATACTTGGGAAACCACCATACAGATGAAAATCAGGACATGTGGGATTTGGCTGAACCAAAGGTCCCCAAACATTGTCTGGATCATTTAGTGCCCCAGGTGTGGCCACCCCAGGACTTCATGTGCTAAAACTGTGTCCCAGCTGAAACCAGCTGGCCACTGTATATATAGTATCAAGGCAGCTTGGAGCCTCATAAAGCATGACTTTGGATTTTTACCTTGTGGATTTAGATTTAGATAATCAACCTGAAACTTTTTCTACACACTGGGCAGTGAGGATGTACCAGGTTAATAGAAAGATTTAACAAAAGGAGATGCTCATTGTCTAGTAGCTTGCATTCCAGATGGGACATAATACTAGACCTTACAGAAAAATTGACTGACTTTTTGGAAAGGAAAGAAGGAGTTACAGGACTTTTGTCTCTTTAATAAACTTTTGATGTATTGTATATCAGATTTAATTTTTTTTCTTTTCAAAAGATTTTCCTCCTGTGGAATTTTCAGAGGAAACAGTACTTCCTTCTAATTTTAAAATTGGAAGAATTGGATAATGTTTCATGAAATTATATTGGTCCTTTCTTATTTTTCTTATATGATACAGGTGCCTCATTTCAGTCATTTAGGCAAGATTTGTCTCAGGGTATAATAATAATAATCCCATACACTTTTATCGCTCTTTACAATTTACCAAAGTGTTTTTATATCTATTATCTCATTAGCTCTTCACAGCAATCCTATGACGCAGTCAGAATGGGTGCAATTATGTACAATTTATAAAATAAGGGAACTTATGCTCCAAGAAGTTAAGTGACTTGTCCAGGGTAACACAGATAGAAAGTTGTAGAACTGGAACCTGAACCCAGGTTTCCTGATACCCAGCCCCAGTACTCCTCCAATTGTGTCATGTTTCCTTCCTAAGAGACTATCTCCTTTTTGTTCCTACTCATGATCCATTTTGAAGTCTAAAAAAGTGTGCTTCAGTTTAGCAGATGAGTAAAACTAAAGCACTTACAGGTAAAGTGCCTTCTTAAAGGTCACCTAGCTTCTCACCTTGACTTTAATGGAACTATTTTTAGGTATACATAGATTGTTTTTCAGTGTTAAATATATGCACAAAAGTTGTGTGATCCGTTGATTATAGGTATGAAAGCTGCACCTGGGGAATGGGACTAGGGATGAAAAGTTGGCTTAAAATAATTAGCTTCTTGCCTTTTTGTTAAGAGACGTCATGTTCAATATAATTTAATTTCTTTATACTTCCTTTGCTTCCAGACTTTTAAATACAATTCTTTAGGGAAAATTAGCAAATATTCATTCTGAATGTTGACTTCTCAGGAACAAGGGTAGCTGGAGGAAAAAGAAAGCAAAGGGGTGACTTTCCATGCACTCTACGAGTGGGCAAGCATTATTTTGTTCGGGGCTGTGAGCTAAGATTTCTTCTAAGGCATGCAAATCGTAAAGTTCTGATTTGTCAACTGCATGTTGTTTCTTTAGGCACTGATGTATGAAATCCCAAACGAATTCTCCGATGAACATACTGCTAATTGCTTCTCCACCTGCTCTCCAACCTCCTCCACCCCACCCCCTCCACTCCCAATTCAGCCTGTAAGTGTCCGTCATTGGAGATGGATGGTGACACATGCAGTAATAGCAATTCATAAAAGCCAGTTCCAGCCCTTGTCTTCAAGGCTCCTGGATTTTCCACTGCCTGCTTTTGTGTAAGTGAAGTGGATGGAAGTGCTCCTGGCATCAGAATCCACCTCCCTATGCTCTGTTGCTAGAGCTCAGTTGTCGGCTGGAGCTGAGCTAAACAGAAGCATCATCGGAGCTGAGCTGAATTGTATCTGTTTTTTGGGTTTTTTTCCTCAGTGCGGGGGTGGGTTAGGGGTAGTGTGTAGTGGGGATTTGGGGTGCTTTGGCTTTTCTTTTTGTGGAGAGAAGAGGTTAGGGGAGAATAACTCACGGTAGGATACAACGTGAAACAGTTCCCTGAAGAGTGTCACGATGTTCCTAGTACAATATTCAGGTATAGTATGTTTTATTTTATCTGAAATTTTCCTTTTGTTTCAAAGTGCATTCCTCTCTTATTTTGCCTCCAGTTCAACTGTACTGAAGGACAAATAAGGTTCTAATGAGCTAAACAAAATAGCTGTATAAAATATGCCTGCCCCTAGCTATAATGTTTGTGGCAGATTGCTATGTAAAATCTGGGTTCTCTGTTAAATTGGTAGTCCCGATCCCTTAATTGTGCATGCTTCTCTGCTGTATTCTTGTATTGAATTTCTCAAGTCTTATGTCTGCACCTGGTAGTATGTGATATAGCCTAGAGTGTTCGCACAGAAGACAGTGCTTTGGAAGAAAAAAAGCAATTTTTAAAACACTTAGTATGTTGTGTTCCTCTTGAGTTTATTAACTCCTGTGTTTGTTAATTGGTTGTCTAGATTTGAGATATACAGTTAAGAGTAAGTAAATTTCAAATAGGAAGCATTCCAGAACACATTTGTTTGGTAAATTTATTTTTATTTCATTATTTAACTCATATTGATGAACATTACATATTATTGTTGTTGTTTGTTCTCCTGGTAGAAAAAAAGTGCTGAAAACAGCAAGGCTAAACATGCCAGCTCCAAACCATCTGTATTGTAAAATATCGTTGGACCAGAAGTGTTCCTTAAGTATTCTCTTAAGCTTTCAGAAACAATATTGGTCCATAATAATGAAGAACTTGGAGACTGATCAGGTATTGGTGAATGTTGTTTGAAAGGCTTCTTATACAGCAGTTTGATAGAAAGGATCCTTCCAAATAAAAAAAACCTCAAGAAAGTTTCACTTTCTTGCTGAACAGAACAGAAGCTTAGTTTCTACAACCACATGTTTTGATAAGTTTGAATATCATTTATTGTCAAGGACTTACACCTCCATTCTTGTTTTATTGTCCTTAAAATATTGTGCTCCTGTGCTTAAGAGCTAAAAGATCATGTTCTGTTTTGATACGTGGTTTGACAGTTGATTTCGCTCCTCATTAATTGGACAGCATGCAGATGATGTGGAGAAGTGAGTGAGTGAGAATATTTCAAGGTTACGCTGAAGAGCATACAGTGAACCTTAGTGCCTGGACCAACAGCTGCTGAATTGAATTGTCTGCAATTAAAGCAACAGCAGGTTTGTGTAGTCTCCCTGCAGCCCATTTATTTGAATTTATAGCTTCAGTTTCTTCTTTGGGTAGCGGTTGGTTTGTTTCACTAAGTGTTGGAGAGTTGTGCTTGTTGGATGTTTTCTCTATACTCTAATTCATGCTTGACTCCAGAAGAGCCATCTCTGTACATTTTTAATATGGAAAGTTGTTGAGGTTTTTCTCTTTGGATTAAAACCAGAGAATATCTCGTTTTCTCCACTGTAAAACTAAATAGATATACTTTCATGGAAAATATTGCTTTATTCAATAAGTAGAGGTTTCTCATGGGCCTGTGTTACTGGTTTAAATTTCTGGCAGTGAAAAATGCGGAAAATGTTATGCAACTGGAATTACTATATCTGGAAAGAACTTCTCTATGCTAATAAAAGTGTTTATGTTAAAAAAAATAGTGACATTATCTCCTTGCCATCTCTCAATTCCAGGGTGACCTAATGAATAATGTCAGAGCTAACTAGGTGGCTTTTATGACTGACTTGTATTTGTATCCTAATAGTAAATACATGCTTAATTCCGTCATGGTTTTACTCTATTAAAAAACAACTTAAAATTACAGTATAGCTGTTGGTAATTGACTCATAGTGGGTATGATGTAAAACATTTACACAATGGTTTAACATATACTTGATCAATTTTTTCTCATAACCACCCTGTGTGAAATCAGTGGCGTTATGATCTCCATTTCAGAGGTAAGAAAACTGAGACTTAGAGAATGAGTAACTGGCCTGAGGTCTCGCATCTAACAAGAGGCAGAGCCCAAACTCATAGGTTAATTGATCTGATTCAAGAATCTGTGCTTTTTCTCACCCTTATACCAGGCTGCCTCTCAGTTGATGGATCCAGGGTAAATTTGACTTAAGCTACTAGTCAAGAAGACTAAGTTCAGTCATTTACTAAAAAAAAAAAAAAAATGTGTTGATAGAACTGTAGAGATTTTTTCTGAGCTATTTTTAACATAACATTTATTTTAATATGTGAGTGCTTTCCAGATTAAGTTTATAGATTATGTGGAGAAACATTAGTGTTTTGATTAATTTATACATCAATATGAATGAAAGTAGAGCCTTGTAAAGTTATTGGGAAGTAAAATGTCCGATTGAAAAGGTTAGTGTGGAATATTTTCCTTCTAAAACAAGCTAGTTCGTTTTTAATATTCTGCTCAACATATACGATGGTTTTGGTAAAAGTTATGTGTATACTTTAAAATATACTAGCCAAATATGAAGGGCTATGTTTTAAAATTTGAGTATTTTATCCAGATCAACAGAAAAAATATACAGCTAACTCAGTTTCACACTTTTCTGTTTCTATCTATCTATCTAAAATAGATGAACTTTCTCATCTTTTAAAATTCTCAAATGTTTTCTCAATTTTAAATTCATTCCTTTAAAGGAGAAAGATGAACCCAGGTGCTTGAGTAGCTCATGCTAGTTCTCTGGTAAAACGTTCTTTAAAACCTCTTCAGGAAACATTCTTGAAGCAGTCATTCTTAGATCTGAATTTATTAGAGACTATGCCATTTACTGGGGAAATGACTGGATGCTCACACCATAGACAACTCTTCTTTAACATTTGACAATGAATATTTGAGAATGCTATCAAGAACATGAGTCGGACATAGGGCAAGTATTGTTATGACCTGTTTATGAGACTTTTAGAAAGATGGTAATAGAAATATTGTCTCAGATACCATGTAACTTAGAATTTATCCTTATTTAAGATATCTTTGTATTTTAACATATTTTAAAGTAAAGCTATTCTTATATTTTTCCCCTCCTAGCAAAAAGGAAAGGAGGATGATATAAAGCTCCTTTATCGTTATTTAACTTAAATGGAATTCGACACTTAAAAAAAATGCAGGAGGGAACTTGAGGGAATGGGTCAGGGTTAGAGGGAAAACTAGGCATGTGATTGGAAGCTCCATGTTAAACTTGGTTTCAGGTGGCAAATTTCCTGTGCAGTCAGAAGCTCTGGCTAACACCCCTCACTCCATTCCTCTTTCTGGAAGCGAGCCCTTTAAATATAAACGAAAAAGAGCTTATTATGGTTTTTAAAGGAATTGATATTTTTTGATTGGTGAAAGAAAGTCTTTCATCTGCAAAATAATCATTTTTCCCCCTGCTGTTTGAGGCCTAGAGAAATTAGAAAAGGAGTAGATTTCTAGGTTCTGGCTGTTTTTCCGTTCAGTATACCTTTGAGTGTGTTTTAGGGAAGTGAAATTCAGGTCTTATGGATGTGAGTATAAGGGTTAGTTTACACCAGCCAGTGGTATGCTGGAGCCGACTTGCACTAGCTTACTTAAGGGGAATTACTAAGAATATTTACAAGCTGGAAAACTTACTCATATCTGTCTTTTTTCAAAATGGACTTAAGATACTCATTTTGAGTAATATTAAGGCATGCTGCCTATGCAGGACAGTGTACTGCAGATGTCCCTTGGGCTGCTAAACTATACTGATCACCATTCCTTAGATATAGCACTTATACCTTCAAGGGTTATTGAACATTGAACTTAGCACAATTAAGTGTGTGTCTTTCACTCATACATACACCTGATAATAATAGCTAACATTTATTGAGAGCTTACTATGTGCCAGGCCATGTTACAAATACCTTTTATGTATGAACTCATCAACCTTCACAGCATTCCTGTGAGGTAGGTGATATTATTTTCATTTTAAGGGTAGAAAAAACAGGACAGAATTTATCGATAAGTAACTTGCCTACAGATCACACAATTACTAAGTAGCAGAATCAAGATTCTATTCCAGGAAGCCTGTCTCCAGGGCCTAAGCCCTTAATTACTATGCAGTATGTTGTATGTCTTTGAGGGCACTTCACTGAAGAAGCTGTTTGCCCACTTGTGTGCCACCCATAGAAGATACCCCATTGTCCATATCTTCAGAAGACATAGATGGTGTAGAGCTGTCTGCTCACCAGACTGCTGAGAATTCTACTTTCTTTCTGACCCTCATTGCTGGTACTTTTTATTGCCAGAGTCATGATGGATCATTGCATTCCCAACAGCTTCTAAACACTGCCACTACTCATGCTCTTTTTTCAGATTTTCAGCTTAAAAGAATCTCTTTCATATTCTGTTGCTTCTCTCTCTCTGCAACCAGAGTGCAGTTTTTCTTCCATGCAGCCAGATGGCCAAATCATAGCACATCTTCCCAGTATCTACTCTCTCCCCACTCCATTTTATGCCTAGCTGTTAGTGTTCTTCCTAAATGCAGATCTCATATCACTACTCTCCTCAAACACCTTCTGAAGGATACTTTTTTCCCAAACAGGCATTCAGTGCCATCCATGGTCTTGTCCCAGGTACCCAGAATGCATCTGTACCCCTACCTCCCACTACACAAACTTCTCTAAACCCTATTCACTAGCCACTCTAGCCCACTTGTAGGTCACCAGGTATGCTCCAAATTTTCAAGCTCTTGTGCTTTTCTTCATGTTGTTCTCTGTATTTTAATTGTCATTCTTCTACCTCTCCAATAACTCCAGAGCAACTCACCATTTAAGGTTCAGCTGAAATGACACCTGCTACTATATTATACTTATTTTTGGCTTCTCTTCCCACACTAGATTGAGCTCCTTGAAGTTAAAAACCTTATTTTACTAATCTCTTAGCACATAGGCTAGCATCTTGTACATACTTAGCATTTACGTGCAATATTCAGATCTTCAGAAACTACATTACCTAAGAGTTTTTCTCCTTTCCTGCTAGCTCAAGATTCAAAGCTGTTCCCAGAGCCTTCGAGTTCCAGAAGCTGAATGGCTATACAGCTTCCGCCCTGTATAGATATTCTGGAATATTTCTGTTCAAAAGATTTGTTTCTAGTGCGTCTGTCTTCTTGACTTTTCTCTCTGTATTCATCCTTACTCAGATCTACTATACCTTGAAATCTCCTTCCTTTGCCATTGTGGAACAGTTTGCACTTTTGTAAGGAGACAAGGGCTTGCCTATGTACACATATTAATACTTACCCGTACAAGAAAATGAATCAGAATGTGTAAACTGATCACTGGAAGTTTTTGATTTATAATCACAGTGTTTCTCAAAATGTGGTTTAGGACCTACCCTTGTTAGGACCTACCCTTGTTAGCATTACCTAGGGCACATGTTTAGTATGCAGATTCCTGGATCCTCATTCCAGACCTACTGAATCACTCTATGAGTTATCTGCATTTAGCAAACTCCACAGATGATTCTTCTGTACAACTGACTTTCAAGAACCATTGTCCAAAGTCAAAAGTATGATGTTCAATCCTAATTTATATTCTCTGTAGATACAAATATTAATTACATTGTGGAAAAATTATCATTAAAAATGGTTTGAATGATTTGGTCTAAACTCAAAGTCTTGACCTCCTGGTGTCTAGCCCAGTGCTGTCCAATAGAACTTTCTGTGATGATGAAATAATCTCTATGTTTATTGTCCAACACAGTAGCCTCTAGCCACATGTATCTGCTGAGCACTGAAGTGTGGCTACTGCAACTGAGGAGCTGAATATTTTTTGTTTTATATAAATGTAATTAAATTGAAATTTAAATAGTTACATGTGGGTATTGGATGCAGTGCTGGAAGTGCAGCTCCAAAAAGCTTGGCTGTCTAGGAGTAATAATTCTCTTAGGGGTCTAGATGGCTACAATGATCATTGTATGGATGGGGAATCAAACAGGAACATTGTTTCCTTTGACACATAGGACATTGCATTTCTCTTTTGAACAGCTTAAATATTTTTGTATTATTTTTCTAATCATATTGGCTTGCTATTGAGAGTTAATTGTTAAGCCTTGATTTCTGAGCTAGGGATAAGAAAGTAGAGTTAATCAGAAGAAAGAGCTTCTAGCTCCAATGTTTAGGTCATAGACATTTTTATGCATTTTAGCTCTCTTAGACCCTTTAACTATGCTCTTTTGGATTGATCAGCCCCTTAGCCACTCATTACTCATTACTTTTCAGCTTCCATTTCTTTCTCTGAAAAATCTTCCTTGAACCAGTAGTGTACCCCTTTCAGGATGATTTCATTATTTAAATTGCATTAATACTTTGGAGGAATTGAATCAGAAATGGATTGCAGTCTCTACATAAAGAGACATAAATCTAGGCACTCTGTTTTATTATTGTGTGGAGTTCATTATGTGTATTAGTTATACTTGGTGGCTTTCTAAAAAGAACCCAGTGTCAAAATCTATAGTATTAAGAAAAAACACATAGGTAAAATAATGTACTTGACTATTGCCATCTGTGGAAACTATATGATAAATAATTATGCCTGCTTGACCTGCCCTCTGTTGCCTAGATCCCAGTTCTTTGTATTCTTTTTGGTTGCAAAAAATTTTAGCACATCCTGATATTCCCTTCTCTCCTTTCACATTCTTCACTTTCTTTAGCTCTGCTTTCTGTTTTCAATGGACAGGAGACCACCACCCCCTTTTTTTGTACCATTCAGACTCACTCCCAGAATCTATTGTTGTATCCAGCCTCACTGAACTGCCTAGAGCAGTTCAAAACGGTGTTTTAAAGTGCCACTCAGGGCCACCCTGGAGCACTCTGCAAATAGGTTCTTTTGTTTTGAGGACTAAAGAGATAGTGCTACAGCTACAGTTTCGAGAGAAATGCATAAAGACAAAACCCATTTGGAACTAAAGGAAAATTTTAACCCCTTGCCTCTCACTTCCCCCAAACTACGTCTACAGTTTTTAGTGACATTTTTATGTTGTTTAGGAAGCCAGACATTTCAGTTTTCAATGAAAAAGTTCTCTCTGATCAGGATGCTTCATAATTCAAACCAGGGTAGAGAAGAAGGCAAATATGTTGTAAAGGTATGTTGTAGGACTGTGCTAGGATCTTTCCATAAGTTATTTCATTTAATCCTCGTTAGCCCTCTCAGTAAATGTTGGTTTACTATATATACCACTAACTTTTCTACAGCTCTGTGTCTAGACTCCAAAGTCTACATTCCTGTTGCTTTTTACTTACATGTTTACTTAGGAATATGGTTATGTTTTCCATCTGTGTGTGTGTGAGAGAGAGAGAGACAGACAGAGACAGAGACAGATACAGAGAGACAGAGAGAGGAGATTCTCAGCATTAGGGTGCTCCCTTACAAAAAAACTCAGATTAGTGTAAAGTGGGAGAATGTAAAGAAAACACTCCCTTTGTTAACTGTCTACCAAACAAGGATTGGGATGTACCCAGTTAAAGCTTCTGATGAAGAGGTTGTAAAGAAAACAGTTTTTAGATTCTTTATATACTTTACTCATTGCCACTCCCATTCCCCTATGCTAGACTGCTAACTCTTGCTGATAAATATGGTTGGCATTTTCCCAAACACTGCCCTTTGGTTTGGAGGTGGGGCAGGAACTACAAATAACTACAACTCTAATATGCTTTCCCGAGTCATGGAAACTTGCCCAGCTTATTCAGCAGAAGTTGTGCAATCTGTATTTACCTAAATTTGTGATAAAGAGTGTAAAGAATATAAAATAATTGTGACAATCCATATTAATAAAAATTCTGACTATTCTGGAAAAGTTTTGGGGTGGCATTTTACATTCTTCCTGGTTATAAATATCACACAAATGATCATCATCAAAAGTAAATTTGATTCATGCTTTTTAAAGTCTACAGGTGATAAGAGATAGTAAACTATATTAAGAGTGTGCAATATGATATGGCATTTAAAAAGCCAATATGGTTTTGAGTAACTGACATGGATATGGGCAAATAACTTCTTAGAGCAAAGTAGTGAGAATCCCTTTTTAATTGGTAATACGACTATGCCCAAGTTTCCATTCTCTGGAATTGAGATGCTTGAAATGGAAAAGAGCAATTGAAAAGCTTAAGGGATCTAGGGAGAGTGGTTTATGAGGGTGGGATACAAAGTAAATACAATAAAGACAGCTGGAGTAGTTGGTGGATATTGGTGCTCATGGCTATTTTGAGTGGTGCGAGCAATAAAGAGCTCAATCTGGCAGAAAAAGGGATAAGCACAGGCAGAAATATGACCATTGGAGAAATGAGCCTGGGATTCCAGTAGTATCTTTCCCCCTGCCAAGTAGCGTTCATGAATGCCCTACCATGGGCCTCATGAAGCTTTTAACAAGAAGGGAAAGAAATGGTCTGGGAAGATGTGATCTGGAGGAATTGAAATGAGAAGGGCATAATTGTTTTGTCAAATATTTACAGCTATTTAAAATAAAAAGAACCCCCACCTTGCAGCAAACTCTCCAGAACATTTCCTTTTCTGGCCTCACATCAAGACCAGATGAAGCACAAGCTGTAAAGAAGAACCTCATTCTAACATGGAATATGATCTAAGGCAATACCCTTCTTGGAACTTCTCCAAGGAGATTTATTACTGGAAGTAACAGAAGGGCTATGTTAGAACATTAGAACACAGTTCCAAGTCATGAACCCTGAGGTTGGGATTTATAGTAAGGCTCTGGTGTACTAGCTGGACAATGGGTACACATTCATTGCAGATGTTTTCCATTTCAGATTTTTGATATAGGGTTTTTATGTATGCCTAGGATGTCAGTGAGCCAGCATAATTCAGTCAGCACTACGTAGCTAGCACCTACTATATGTGTTACCTATACTTGACCACTCCAATGAGGGAGGTACTTAACTTGAAGCTGTTTAGCCATTTCTGATCCCATGTCACTATTGGTAAGCTGCCCCTTCCCGGATATTAAACTGCCCCTTGCTGTTGTGAAACAGATGATGGATAAGCAGCTTTTCTCTTTTTATCTGAACTTCTCTTTTTCAGTATAGAATCATTCCCAGTAGCTCTAAAATGTGGTTTTAAATCTAGATCATAATGGATCATCTGACAAATGATTCCACGTTATGATCCCAAGTTAAAGTTATTGACAGAGAGAAAAGCATTGCAGAATGGAGTGCCAGTTTCTTATGGCATTTGTGGACTTAGGCCAAAATGTTTGAAAACTTCAGCCAAAGGGTTCATTCTGAAGCTTTAGAAGCAACTTATAAAAATCAGCAGACTACATATTCTGTATCTAGTGAAAAAACAGAGAAGGGTGGAAAGAGAGAAAAGACAGAGTCCAGGATAGTTTGCATTAATTAACTATTATTAGTATTAAGTACAATGTAGGATCCTGTTCTTACTAATATTTATGGAGTACTACCCTTAAAGCTGTAGACTCAAAAAGAGTAATCCAATAGATAGGCCCGTTGCTAAATGATTGAGCCAGAGACAGCATATAACTATTAGAAATAGCCTAACCCACAACATCAAGTTTTATTATTTCACAGGAAATCACTGTTGGGACTTATGAGTCTATTGGGAATAAAGTACTTAAGTACTCATTTATTCCTGGATAATGAGGAAATTATTAAGAATGAGAAAAAAGGTTTACAGATGAAAGTTAGTAATATATACATTTTAATAGAATATTAGGGTTATAAGAAGCCTTAAAGGCTATCCAGTCACATCTCCCCCCCGCTCCAGTACATACATATGCAATCTGTTATGTGAATCCATCTACTCCATCCTCAAGTGGTCATCCAGCTCATGCTTGGATATTTCCAATAATTTGGCACTTTCCACTATGAGGTAGCACATTGATCTTTGAATAGCTCCAGTTATTGAATGTTTGCATAAATAAGCCCAAATCTCTTTCCCTTCAGCCTCCACTCATTGCTCCTACTCTCAGGTCTAGAATACAAACTACAACACGAATTGAGCCCTCTGGAGTTGTATTCTGTGGTAGCTCCGATTCTTCTTACCCCTTGGAGCTTACACCAAGCAACCTCACCCTGCTTCCATATGGTAACCATTCAAATGTTGGAAAACAATCATGTGCTTCCCAAGTGACTGATTTTTTATTAACAGCTTTGTTGGGGAATAATTTACATAAATATAATTCACTTCTTTAAATAATTTAATGATCTTTAGTATATTCAAAGTTATGCAACCATCATTAAAAATCCAACTTTATAACACTTTTATTATCCCACAAATAAATAAATTCTGAGGGGTTAGCCACTATCTCCCTTTCCCCCCATTCCCCTCAGTGCTAGACAGCCACAAATCTACTATCTCTCTATTGCATTTGCCTCTCTGGACATTCCATATGAATGGGATCATGAAATGTGTATCCTTCTGCATTTGGCTTCTTTCACTTAGCATAATATTTTCAAGGTTCATCCATGTTGTAGCATGTATCGTGATTTCCTTTTTACAACTAGATACTATTCCATTGTATTGCTATACCAAGTTTTGTTTATTCATGAGTTGATGGACATTTGGGTCATTTCCACTCTTTGGCTATTGTGAATAATGTTGTTATAAGCATTCATGTACAAGTTTTTGTGTGGACATATGTGTTCATTTCTCTCAGGTGTATACCCAGGAGTCATATGGTAACTCTACATCTAACTTTTTGAGGAGCCACCAAAATTGCTTTCCAAAGTGGCCACACTATTTTTTAAATCCCACCAACAATGAATAAGGATTCCAGTTTCTCCACAATCCTGTCAGCACTATTATTATCTAATAATAATAAGCAGCCATTCTAATATGTGCAAAGTGGTATCTTGTGGCTTTGCAAATGTTTCCTACCACTCTGTAGACTATTTTTCACTTTCATGATGATGTCATTTCCAATTCTGATGAAGCAAATTTATCTATTTTTTTCTTTTGTAGCTTCTGTTTTGGTGTCATATATAAGAAACCATTGCCTAACTCAAGGTCAAAAAGATTTACTCCTATGTTTTCATCTAAGAGTTTTACATTTTCAGTTTTACATTTTCACATATAGGTCTGTGATCCATTTTTAGTTAATTGTTGTGTGTGATGTGAGGTCAGGGCCCACCTTATTCTTTTGCATGTGGATATCCAGTTGCCCCAGCACCATTTGTTGAAAAGACTATTCTTTTTCCATTGCCTGATCTTAGCACACTTGTCAAAAATCAATTGATGGTAAACATAAGTGTTTAATTTTGGACACTCAGTTCTGTTCCATTGCTCTATATGTCTGCCCTTACGCCACACTGTCTTGATTACTGTAGCTTTGTAGTAATTTCTGAAATTCGGAAGTGAGAGTCTTCCAACTTTGTACGTTTTTTTCAAGATTGTTTTGGTTATTCTGCATCTCTTACATTTTTATATGAATTTTAGAATTAGTGTGTCAATTTCCTTTAAAAAAAAAAAAGCCAGCTTGGATTTTGAAAGGGGTTGCATTGAATCCATAGGGTGAATGATTTTTTAAAGGCACAAACCTCACTTAAAATGAGACCCCATAAGGAGTGGCTCCATACACAAAGTGGCTCCATACACAAAGTAACACCACTTCTGAATCAAAGCTTATACCTTTCACAACTAACTTTTTGTTTCTGAAGTAGCCAGAATCTGCATGGTGTAAATATGTAATATGAGACAACCAAAATGAAGTGCCCTGTTCAGTGACAAACACATCTCTTACATTTGACTGGGATTAGTCCTATCTAAGTGAAGAAACCAAGAAACAGAGTTGAAGGAGAAAATCAACTAAGTCAGAGATGATTTCCTTTCATTCAGTCCCATCCTGGAGTACAAGCATGTATGGGTGTGTGTGTGTGTGTGTGTGTGTATGTGTGTGTGTACTGTGTGTACATGTGTCAGTGTCAATGTGGTGGTGACTGGCTGTGTATGTGATCTCTATGCATGTTTCTGTTTTAATCTTTGTGCACAAATATGTGCATATGTGTATGTGTGTGTGGTTTTTGTGTCTTCTGTTCTGCTTTTGCTTTTGAACCCTAGCAACAATACCTTTTGATAATGGAATAGAGTATTTCAAATAAGCTTTGTGGCATTTCATCCTTTTAGCTGAGCTTATCGAGATTTCAGAGTTACACATGAATTTGGCTGTCTCACCTGAAAAAGGTGTTTACAATCTCTCTTTTATTTCTCTGCTTTCCTTCCTCTACTTTATTCCCTTGCTTGAAGCTGGTTTCTCCATTTGCTTCTTGGTTTTTAAGCTGCAGCTCCATATGATTTTCATAGTTTGACCTACCTCCCTGAACTGCTGTGATCACCTGTGCTGCCAATCTTGCAATGCTGATTTATTGTCCTTTGTCCTTTCTTCCCACCTCTTACTACCAAGGGATCACTTGTTATACAGAGCCTTTCTTTCTTTTCTTTTTTTTTTCTGCAGAGCCTTTGTAATTCCCTCAGACCTCATATCTCAGGTAGTGCCAAAAGCTTTTCCCAGTTACAGATGTAACAGAGTGTTTGCCATTCTAGGCCATGGCAAATGCTTCTCAGAGTATGGAGAATAGAAGCCAGTTCTTAAGAATGAACTGAATGCAATCAGGATTTTAAAGCTTACAACTAGGAAGCTAGGGTTGTATATTTCCTCTAGCTTAAAGGAAAAAAACTTACTGTCCTTTTTTCTTTTCCTTTCTTTCCTTTCTTCATTGTTCTCATTAGTGTGATGATCTGCCATGTAGACATAGATTGGGAATGAAGGTAGGTAATAGTTGGTAAGTAGTAAGTCTAGGCTGATGCTGAAATCAAGTAGAGAGGGAATATACTACCTTGGGGAAATATCAAACCATCGGAGGTTGGGGAGACATAGTTTGAAAAAGATTTCTTGGAGATTCTGATATGATCTTCAGTAAGTATTATACCAGCCTGGTAAAGAATCACTGAGATAAATAAAAATGACTGCTATATGATTCATGAGCATTTTATCAACCTATAATGACTCTCTGTATTTTTAATCAATGTTTTTGCCTTACACAATGAAATAGAAAAAAACTAATGCTGAAGAAAATAGAAACTTACTTAGAACAGCCAACTTCACAGATGGTTTCCAATAATTGCAATGTGCTATATCCAGGGGCCCAATGAGGTAAAGAAGTTCTTGGAAACAAGGGAAAAGACATGAGTCCCTCCCATCAGGAAGCTTGCACAAGCCTCTTAGATAGCCTCATCTACCAGAGGGCAGAGAGCAGAAGCAAGAAGAACTATAATCATGCAGCCTGTGGAATGAAAACCACATTCACAGAAAGATAGACAAAATGAAAAGGCAGAGGACTATGTACCAGATGAAGGAACAAGATAAAACCCTAGAAAAGCAACTAAATGAAGTGGAGGTAAGCAACATTCCAGAAAAAGAATTCAGAATAATGATAGTGAAGATGATCCAGGACCTTGGAAAAAGAATGCAGGCAAAGATCAAGAAGATGCAAGAAATGTTTTAAAAAGACCTAGAAGAATTAAAGAACAAACACCTAGAAGAATTAAAGAACAAACAGATGAGCAATACAATAACTGAAATGAAAAATACACTACAAGGAATCAATAGCAGAATAACTGAGGCAGAAGAACAGATAAGTGACCTGGAAGACAGAATGGTAGAATTAACTGCCACAGAACAGAGTAAAGAAAAAAGAGTGAAATGAAGACAGCCTAAGAGACCTCTGGGACAACATTAAACACACCAACATTTGCATTATAGGGGTCCCAGAAGGAGAAGAGAGAGAGAAAAGACCTGAGAAAATATTTGAAGAGATTATAGTAGAAAACTTCCCTAACATGGGAAAGGAAATAGCTACCAAAGTCCAGGAAGCACAGAGAGTCCCAGGTATGATAAACCCAAGGAGAAACACACCAAGACACATAGTAATCAAATTGACAAAAATTAAAGACAAAGAAAAATTATTAAAAGCAACAAGGGAAAAATGACAAATAACGTGCAAGGGAACTCCCATAAGGTTAACAGCTGATTTCTCAGCAGAAACTCTACAAGCCAGAAGGGACTGGCAAAATATATTTAAAGTGATAAAAGGGAAGAACCTACAACCAAGATTACTCTACCCAGCAAGGATGTCATTCAGATTCAGTGGAGAAATAAAAAGCCTTACAGACAAGCAAAAGCTAGGAGAATTCAGAAACACCAAATCAGCTCTACACAAATGCTGAAGGAACTTCTCTAAGTGGGAGACACAAGAGAAGAAAAAGACATACAAAAACAAACCAAAAACCATTAAGAAAATGGTAATTGGAACATACATATCGATAATTACCTTAAATGTGAATGGATTAATAAATGAAGTGGAGGTAAGCAACATTCCAGAAAAAGAATTCAGAATAATGATAGTGAAGATGATCCAGGACCTTGGAAAAAGAATGCAGGCAAAGATCAAGAAGATGCAAGAAATGTTTTAAAAAGACCTAGAAGAATTAAAGAACAAACACCTAGAAGAATTAAAGAACAAACAGATGAGCAATACAATAACTGAAATGAAAAATACACTACAAGGAATCAATAGCAGAATAACTGAGGCAGAAGAACAGATAAGTGACCTGGAAGACAGAATGGTAGAATTAACTGCCACAGAACAGAGTAAAGAAAAAAGAGTGAAATGAAGACAGCCTAAGAGACCTCTGGGACAACATTAAACACACCAACATTTGCATTATAGGGGTCCCAGAAGGAGAAGAGAGAGAGAAAAGACCTGAGAAAATATTTGAAGAGATTATAGTAGAAAACTTCCCTAACATGGGAAAGGAAATAGCTACCAAAGTCCAGGAAGCACAGAGAGTCCCAGGTATGATAAACCCAAGGAGAAACACACCAAGACACATAGTAATCAAATTGACAAAAATTAAAGACAAAGAAAAATTATTAAAAGCAACAAGGGAAAAATGACAAATAACGTGCAAGGGAACTCCCATAAGGTTAACAGCTGATTTCTCAGCAGAAACTCTACAAGCCAGAAGGGACTGGCAAAATATATTTAAAGTGATAAAAGGGAAGAACCTACAACCAAGATTACTCTACCCAGCAAGGATGTCATTCAGATTCAGTGGAGAAATAAAAAGCCTTACAGACAAGCAAAAGCTAGGAGAATTCAGAAACACCAAATCAGCTCTACACAAATGCTGAAGGAACTTCTCTAAGTGGGAGACACAAGAGAAGAAAAAGACATACAAAAACAAACCAAAAACCATTAAGAAAATGGTAATTGGAACATACATATCGATAATTACCTTAAATGTGAATGGATTAAATGCTCCAACCAAAATAAACGGGCTTGCTGAATGGATACAAAAACAAGACCCATATATATGCTGTCTACAAGAGACCCACTTCAGACCTAGGGACACATACAGACTGAAAGTGAGGGGTTGGAAAAAGATATTCCATGGAAATGGAAAACGAAAGAAAGCTGGTGTAGCAATCCTCATATCAGTTAAAATAGACTTTAAAATAAAGAATGTTACAAGAGACAAGGAAGGACACTACATTATGATCAAGGGATCAATCCAAGAAGAAGATATAACAATTATAGATATGTATGTACCCAACATAGGAACACCTCAATACATAAGGCAAATGCTAACAGCTGTAAAAGAGGAAATCAACAGTAACAATAATAGTGGGGGACTTAAACACCTCACTTACACCAATGGACAGATCATCCAGACAGAAAATTAATAAGGAAACACAAGCTTTCAATGACACAATGGACCAGATAGATTTAATTGATATTTATAGGATATTCCATCCAAAAACAGCAGATTACACTTTCTTCTCAAGTGCACATGGAACATTCTCCAGGATAGATCACATCTTGGGTCAGAAATAAAACCTCGGTAAATTTAAGAAAATTAAAATCATATTAAGCATCTTTTCTGACCACAGCGCTATGAGATTAGAAATAAATTACAGGGAAAAAAAAGTAAAATATACAAACACATGTAGACTAAACAATACATTACTAAATAACCAAGAGATCACTGAGGAAATCAAAAAATACCTAGAGACAAATGACAACAAAAACATGTCGTTCCAAAACATATGGGATGCAGCAAAAGCAGTTCTAAGAGAGAAATTGATAGCAATACAATCCTACCTCAAGAAACAAGAAAGTCTCAAATAAACAATCTAACGTTACACCTAAAGGAACTAGAGAAAGAAGAACAAACAAAACCCAAAGTTAGTAGTAGGAAAGAAATCATAAAAGATCAGAGCAGAAATAAATGAAATAGAAACAAGGAAAACAGTAGCAAAGATCAATAAAACTAAAAGATGGTTCTTTGAGAAGATAGGCAAAATTGATAAACCTTGAGCCAGACTCATCAAGAAAGAGAGAGGGCTCAAATCAATAAAATTAGTAATGAAAAAGGAGGAGTTACAATGGACATGGCAGAAATACAAAGCATCATAAGAGACTACTACAAGCAACTCTATGCCAGTAAAATGGAAAACGTGGAAGAAATGGACAAATTCTTTGAAAGATATAACCTATCAAGACTGAACTAGGAAGAAATAGAAAATATGAACAGACCAATCACAAGTAATGAAATTGAAACTGTGATTAAAAATGTTCAAACACACAAAAGTCGTGGACCAGATGGCTTCACAGGTGAATTCTATCAAACATTTAGAGAAGAGCTAACACCCATTCTTCTCTAACTCTTCCAAAAAATTGCAGAGGAAGGAACACTCCCAAACTCATTCTATGAGGCCACCATCACGCTGATACCAAAACCAGACAAAGATACTACAAAAAAAGAAATTTACAGACCAATATCACTGATGAATATAGACACAAAAATCCTCAACAAAATACTATCAAACACAATCCAACAACACATTAAAAGGATCATACACCATGATCAAGTGGGGTTTATCCCAGGGATGCATGGATTCTTCAGTATATGCAAATCAACCAGTGTGATACACCATATTAACAAATTGAAGAATAAAAATCATATGATCATCTCAATAGATGCAGAAAAGCCTTTTGACAGAATTCAGCACCCATCTATGATTAAAAAAAAAAAAACTCTCCAGAAAGCGGGCATAGAGAGAACCTACCTCAACATAATAAAGACCATATGTGACAAACCCAAGGCAAACATCATTCTCAATGGTGAAAAACTGTAAGCATTTCCTCTAAGATCAGGAACAAGATTAGGATGTCCACTCTTGCCACTATTATTCAACATAGTTTTGGTAGTCCTCGCCAAGGCAATCAGAGAAGAAAAAGAAATTAAAGGAATCCAAATCAGAAAAGAAAAAGTAAAACTGTCACTGTTTGCAGATGACATGATACTATACATAGATAACCCTAAAGATGCCACCAGAAAACTACTAGAGCTAATCAATGAATTTGATAAAGCAGCAGGATACAAAATTAATGCACAGAAATCTCTTGCATTCCTATACACTAACAATGAAAGATCAGGAAGAGAAATTAAGGAAACAATCCCTTTCACCATTGCAACTAAAAAAATGCCCAGGAATAAACCTATCTAAGGAGGTAAAAGAATTGTAGTTGGAAAACTATAAGACGCTGATGAAAGAAATCAAAGATGACAGAAACAGAGAGATATACCATGTTCTTGGATTAGAAGAATCAATATTGTGAAAATGACTGTACTACCCAAAGCAATCTTCAGATTCAATGCAATCCCTATCAAATTACCAAAGGCATTTTTCACAGAGCCAGAACAAAAAATCTTAAAATTTGTATGGAGATATAAAAGACCCCAAATAGCCAAAGCAATCTTGAGGGAAAAAAATGGAGCTGGAGGAATCAGACTCCCTAATTTCAGACTATATTACAAAGCAATAGTAATCAAGACAATATGGTAGTGTCACAGAAACAGAAATATAGGTCCATGGAACAGGATAGGAAGCCCAGAGATAAAGCCACACACCTATGGTCAACTGATCTATGACAAAGGAGGCAAGGATATACAATGGAGAAAAGACAGTCTCTTCAATAAGTGGTGCTGGGAAAACTGGACAGCTACAAAAGAATGAAATTAGAACACTCCCTAACACCATACACAGAAATAAATTCAAAAGGGATTAAAGACCTAAATGTAAGGCTAGACACTATAGAATTCTTAGAGGAAAACATAGTCAGAACACTCTATGACATAAGTCACAGCAAGATCCTTTTTGACTCACCTTTTAGAGAAATGGAAATAAAAACAAAAATAAACAAATGGGACATAATGAAACTTCAAAGCTTTTGCACAGCAAAGGAAACTATAAACAAGATGAAAAGACAACCCTCAGAATGGGAGAAAATATTTGCAAATGAATCAATGGACAAAGGATTAATCTCCAAAATATTTAAACAGCTCATGCCACTCAATATTAAAAAAACAAACAACTCAATTAAAAAATGGGCAGAAGACCTAAATAGACATTTCTCCAAAGAAGACATACAGATGGCCAAGAGGCACATGGAAAGCTGCTCAACATCACTATTAGAGAAATACAAATCAAAACTACAATGAGGTATCACCTGACAGTGGTTAGAATGGGCATCATCAGAAAATCTACAAACAACAAATGCTGGAGAGGGTGTGGAGAAAAGGGAACCCTCTTGCACTCTTGGTGGGAATGTAAATTGATACAGCCACTATGGAGAACAGTATGGAGGTTCCTTAAAAAACTAAAAAGAGAACTACCATACGATCCAGCAATCCCACTACTGGGCATATACCTTGAGAAAACCGTAATTAAAAAAGAGTCATGTACCACAATGTTCATTGCAGCTCTATTTACAATACCCAGGACATGGAAGCAACCTAAGTGTCCATCAACAGATGAATGGATAAAGAAGATGTGGTACATATATACAATGGAATATTACTCAGCCATAAAAAGGAATGAAATTGGGTCATATGTAGAGATGTGGATGGACCTAGAGACTGTCATACAGAGTGAAGTAAGTCAGAGAGAAAAACAAATATCATATATTAATGCATATATGTGGAATGCAGAAAAATGGTACAGATAGATTGGTTTGCAAGGCAGAAATAGAGACACAGATGTAGAGAACAAACATATGGACACCAAAGTGGGAAAGCGGGGGTGTGGGTGATGGTGGTGGGATGTATTGGGAGACTGGGATTGTCATATATACACTAATATGTATAAAATTGATAACTAATAAGAAGCTGCTGTATAAAAAACAAAAATAAAAAAGAACCTGTAAAAAAATAATCATAAGGGAAAAGACATGTAATACTATAGTGATCCTGTGTATCTTAAGTTTGAGCAGATTATGTGGGGGAAGGGAACCCCACTGTCTGAAATGGACAACGAGAAGCAAAATGCTTGGGGGAGGCCCTCTCCCAGCTTCAAAATGCTTTTTCCATGTAATTGTACTAATTAGAGATTCTGTATTCGTTGATTATCTCCTCTGTTAAGACACAAATGTCTCATGGGAACGTTAAACCTCAATCATATTTTAACATCAGTTATTTTAATCAGTTATTCAGATCAATTCCTATCTGAGGTTTCTGTTCCCCAGTGGCTTAGAAAGGAAAGTGTAAGGGAGGTATGTGCATCTCTTTTAGTAGGAAAGTGTAAGGGAGGTATGTGCATCTCTTTATCTCCTCCTTTGTTTGTTGGTATTATGGGGAGGAACTTTCAAAACACTTCTGTGATAAAGAACTCAAGTGTTGGGATAGGATGAAGGTGCATGATATTTGATTCTTAGTTTATCCTCCTTCTTCACCTTTCTAAATCTTCTCCAACTTACCAAACTCAAATTCTACACATCACAGAAAGCTTCCCCCTCTCCTGCCAGCCTACATTGATTTCTGAACTGCAACAGTGTTTACTATCTATACCACCCAATCCAATGTTCAATTAGGTATTGTATCTCCTCCTATTATTTAGTGAGTTTATATGTGCTAAACTTGTTCTCCTTATACAAGACTAGTGATGTAAGTGTACTATAAATGACTGTTGGAAAGAAATGATTGTAAGTTCTTAAAGGCAAGGACTGTGCCTTTCTTATTCCTTACTTAATTATTTTCCATGGCAAATAGGACAGTATATTTGGATCTAGGGAAAAATCAACTGTAACTTCTGTTTTGTTTTATACTGTTACCTCCCTTAAAACATTACATTTGCAAGTGGATGCTATGATGGATATGCTTCCAGAAATGGCTTCAGTTACTCTGCCTAAGCTGGCAGCATTCTTTCCCTGCTTTGTACTAGCCTTAGCTCATGGCACTGCCCATTCCTGATGACTAAGGCCTTGATATTGGCTCCTTCTCATAATGAATAGTGGCAGCACTTAGAAATGCCATTAGGTAGCTTCCTGAAATAGGATAGGAGCCTTGAAGAAAATGCAGTAGCTCTCTCTGTAATTTTCCAGATTTTCAAAGTGTTAACTAACCTTATTGTGGCAGTCATTTCACAATATGTATATATATTAAATCATCACATTGTACACCTTAAACTTATGCAATGTTTTATGTCAATTGTATCTGAATGAATCTGGGGGAAATATCTAGACCTGATAATATCAATAGCTGTTTCATTGTTGAAGTTCTCTCTGTAGAACATAGAGAAAAAAAGTTTATTTAGGTAAAACCATCCCTTTTCTTTGACATAGACTCAAGAGGGCAAACAAGAATACCCTTCTAGAAAGATAGAGTGGCTTTTAATTCTCCTTAGCAGTTGCTGGAACAGTAAAATACAGTAGCCATTGGCAGAGTGTGTATTAAAAGGATTTGTATATTTAATCATTTCCCTTCTGCACTTCCTCACCCTTGTACTTCTTCCTTGTAACATCAGGTAGAATACAGTGCTGACAATTACTTCTCTTACCCCCAGTTGAAGTTTAAAATTATGAACGCTGTATAATGAAATGGTGATTTTTATTCTGTCCTGGTGGTAAAAAGGGATTTGCTGATGTGTAAAATGAGACAAAGATAAATAACAAACAGATGTTCTCACAAAATGTTCATTAAATCCCTGCCTAGTAGAAGATGCTAGATTACATGTGTTCAAACTCTAAATGTGTTAGAGAATAAGGAGCTTTTATACCTTAATGCTCAATTTAGGAAAGACTATATAGATTTCTCTGTAAAAACTCATAGAAATCAGTGACTTATAGTTTCTTCTTCATTTTGGAGTGGCTTGTCATGACTGTTTTTAAACTTTTCTTATTGATTTTTACAGTTCCAATTATCCAAACAGACATCACCTTATTGAGGGATTATGAAGTGGGTTTAAACCTCTTGGATTATAAGGCCCCAGATAGGGGTTATCCAACCTGTAGAAGTTATGACTTGTGCTTGGATCATCTCTAAAGGACTATCTGCCATGGGACGTGCTAGTGATTATGGGGGAGTGAGGTTAGGAAGGGGGCTTAGGAAAAAAACCACCTTCACCTTGTTCCTCTCGTCCATAAAAAGTAGAAATTATCATTCTTGACATAGTGTATTGCTTACAGCAAGGACTACCTGCTACTGGTAAGCCACTGTTCTACTGTAAGTGCTAGGCAGATGTTTATTTTTGGTGAGTTGTAGTATGTAGTTTATGTTCCAAAGGTGAGAAGGAACATCAGCTTTACCTGGGGAAGGGGATAGCTACAGAAGATAGCTGCAAGAGATAATATTTGATCTGAATCTTGAAAGATGGTAAATTTGTTAGAAAAGAAAACAAAAAGCATTTTAGTCAGAGAGAATAGCATATACAAAGACACAGAATCCTGAAACAACGTGAGCAACTTTGAATGAATTCCTAATGATTCAGTTTGGCTTTGTGCTTCAGTTTCCTCATCTGTAAAATGGGCCTAATAATGATACCTATTTTATATAGTTGTGAAGACTAATGAGTTAATATATGTAATTTGGAGCAGTACATGGCATATAAGAAGTGATTTAAAAGTCTTAACTCTTATCATGATATTGATAGCTGGAATTTGGCTTTTGGATAGGAAAGTGGGGAAATGTGAAACTAAAGTAATAAGCAGAAGTGGACAGATTATAGATTAACACTGTGCTAAGAAATGTGTATATTTTCCTTATAGAGGATTGGGAACAATTATAGAATTTTAAGCTGGGGTTTCAAATAAGTAACCAAATTTGCACTTTAGATCACTGTTTGCTTTCTGAAAGATAAACCTGGGTGGGGCAGGGAAGAGGGAGTATTTGTGGAAATTGGAGCCAGAGGATCAGTTATAAGGCTATTGCAATAGTCTCGGTAAGAGATGATGGAGGATCTAAAGTAGAAGAATGGCAGTGGAAATGGAAAGACAGGTGCAAATTCAAGATATATTTCAGAGTTACCAAGTATCACAGACCAGAAACTAACAAATATGTTCGGTTTGGCGCACACAGTGTTTGAATTTGAATACCTTTAGATGGAACATGCATTCTCTGGTTTGACTTGGGTTTCGCCACTCCCTATTGTATTACAGTATTGATGTTATCACAATATCATAAATTGATGTTGCCTGGCTGGCCCTTTATGGGTGAGGGAGAGGAAGGAGTTAAGGATGACCCCTAGATTTCTAGATTGGATGACTGGATGAACAAAGGTGCTAACGGCCTACATTGGGAATTCAAGAGTATGAAAGAATTTGAGAGAAAAGATGAATTATGTTTTGGGTGTATCAAGTTGGAGGTATCTACAGGATATTAATCAGAAACATAGATTTGAGGGTCAGAAGATAAGTATGCATTAGAGGTATAGATTTGGGGGAATCATTAGTTTATAGGTTGTAGCTGAAACCATTTAGGTAAATTAGGTATATTAGAGTATATTTAGAATGTTAACAGAAGAGAACTGAGGTCAACAAGAAACCAGTGAAGTGACCAGAGGTAATGCTAAAGGAGGAAAGAGTTCCCAGCATAGTGTAGACCTCAAAGACCTCTCGCAGTGTAGATTCAAGTGTAGACTCATAGTATAGAATCACTTTGAGTGGTTCTCAATGTGTGGTCCATGGACCCCTGGGCTCCCCAGGAGTCTTTCAGGGAGTCTGAGAGGTCAAAACTCTTTTCACAATAATTCTAAGATGTTATTTGCTTTTTTCCCTGTGTTGACATTTTCACTAATGATGCAAGAGTAATACTACTGGTGCCTTGGCACAAATCAAGGGAGTGATACCAAATGGTACTTGTTAGTAATTGTATTCTTTACCACCACACGCTCGTGGTTAAAAAATCCATTTTCACTTAATAATGTCTTTGATAAACCAGTAAATATTAATTTTATTAAATATTGATCTTTGTGCATATATCTTTTAAAACAGCTTTTTTGAGATATAACTGACATACAAAGAACTGAACATATTTAATGTGCACAGTTTGATGAGTACATATCTTTTTAATCATCTATGTATCAAAATGGGAAACATGCATAAAGCACTTCTCATACATGCTGAAGTATGACAACATCTGGAGGTAAAGCACTTGCATGATTGAGTTGTAAATTGAACTAGCAGATTTTTACACAAAACTTTAATTTTACTTGAAAGAACAACTGACAAACAATGGTTATTCAGACCTGGGTATCTGGCAGCCATTTTCTCAAAAATAAAGTAAGTCTGTCACTTTAAGGAAAACAACTGACAGTATTTGTTTTCAACAATAAAATTGGAGCTTTACGTGAAAATTAGAATTTTGGAACAGTTGTATCTGCCACCATAAGCTTGAGAACTTCGCAATATTTATAGCCTATTCTGATGAGATCAGCAGTGATATTAACTAATGTGATTTTTTAAATATTATATAATGAAATGTGTCACCATTTGGAAGATCTGCATAGCTCAGTGAAACAGTATTTGTCAAATGATCAATGCATGATGTTGTAAAATCATGCCTGGGTAAAAGATTCATTTAAAGTACAAGGCTGACCAGTGAATTTTAATATAACAAAGTCCAAAAAATTCATTAATATGGATTCAGATTCCCCACTGCATTTATTTTAAAGAAACTATACCACTGTCAAATTTTGGTATACTATTAAAGAAGAATATCCACAATTATGTGAAACAATTATTCAAACATTCCTCCATTTTCCAGTTACATATTTACATTAGGCCAGATTTTCTTCATATACTTTAAAAGAACATATCACAAAAATCATATCACAACATATTGATTGCTGTAGGAGACACAAGAATCCAACTGTCTTCTAGTAAACTCTCTTCTATAAAAAAGATTTGCAAACTGGCCAAACAATGCTATTATTCTCACTTTTTATTTTGTTTTGGAAAATATAGTTATTTTTCATAAACATGTTACCTATGTAAATATATATTTGATTTATTGTTATATTTAAATGAGTAAATAAATCAATACTTTTAAAATGTCACAGTTATAATTTCTAGTATAGTAGGTATTGATAGATATAACCTGCAAAAATCAAAGACTCTGAGATTCTCAGTATTTTTTTAAACTTTTCAAAAAGTTTTGGATCTGCTGTTGTGGACTACTGAAAAAAAGTGGTGGAGGGAACAAATGATGACACTTGTCTTACTGTTACGTAGCCTAGATTCCTACAAGGGAAACTGAGACAAGAAAAAATATAGTATAGAAAAATATGATTAAGAGGCAAAGCAAGTGCCATATACAGTAGGCACTAAATAAGAAAAAGAAGAGTATGGACTAAAGTTGTAAGGGATTTTTTGGGAAGAGAGACTTAAACATAGGTAGGATTTTGTAGAACAAAAGAGTGGGGAAGACTCTTTCCAAGCTTGATGACTATCATAAGCAAAATCGTAGAGGCCCAGATAAGCGTAATATGCTCTGGGGATGTTAAGGAGACCATCCTGACTGGAATAAATAGTTTGCATTGATGAATAGCAAGAAATTAGTTTAATAAATAGGCTAGAGGCAGATTTGAAGAGCTTTAAATGTCAGGATGACGAATTTAGATTTTATGGACAATGGGAAGCTATTAATGGTTCGTGATTCAGGATGATGACATGATGAAAGTGATATTTCATAAAAATCAACCTAGAAGTAGTGTAAAGGAGAGATTGGAATAGAAAGACTAGAAATCAATTAGGACAATATTATAGTCAATCCATTCATGAAGTGATGAGGACCTAGTCATGGGAATGGAAAGTAAATAATAGATACAAGAGATATTATAAAGGCAAAGTGAGCAGGACTTGACTGATTAGAAAGAGAAGATTAATTGTGAGACTGGATGACTGAGAGAATAGTGCTGTCATTGATGGAATATAAAAGAGCATAAGGAGGGCTTCCCTGGTGGCGCAGTGGTTGAGAGTCCGCCTGCCGATGCAGGGGACATGGGTTCGTGCCCCGGTCCGGGAAGATCCCACATGCTGTGGAGCGGCTGGGCCCGTGAGCCGTGGCCCTTGAGCCTGCAAGTCCAGAGCCTGTGCTCCGCAAATGGGAGAGGCCACAACAGTGAGAGGCCCACATACCGCAAAAAAAAAAAGAGCATATGGAGACCCATTTTAAGTAGTTGATAATGGTTAGGTCATTACTTGAAGGTGTGGGATTATCCTAATAGAAATGTGTAAGCATAAGGAGTCACTAGATGGGAAATTGGATGAGAAATATAAAATTGAGAGGCTACATTTAGAGAGATGATTATTGGGTTTGAGGAAATGCATGAGTTTTCTGAGGAACAAATTATATTCATCAGGAGCCCAGGAACTAAGACTTATGATCTAAAGCTATTAGGTTTTGATAGGAGGAGCCAGTGAAGAAGACTGAAGAAACAATTGAAGACTATTAGGAAAACAGAATAACACCAGACTGCAGAAACCAAGGGAATACAGATTTTCAACAAGGTGGAAATCAGCCATGTCAGATTCTACAGAAAATAGAAGATTTAATATATAATGTAAGTTCAGTGAAAACAAGAATCTTTGTTGTATTGTATTTTTTATTCAATGATGTTTCCTAAGTGCCTAGAATTATACTTGGAACATAGTAGGTAATGAATAGATAAATGAATATACAATTGACCCTTGAACAACATGGGTTTGAACTTCATGGGTCCACTTATATGCAGATTTTTTTAATAGTATATACTACAGTGCTACATGACCTGTGGTTGTTTGAATCTGCAGATGCAAAATTGTAGGTACAGAGGAACTACAGATATGGAAGAACCGTGTATATATGGAAGGCCAATTATAAGTTATACGCACATTTTTGAGTACACAGAGGGTTGGCACCCTTAACCCCCATGTAGTTCTAGGGCCAACTATACTTGGCTACTGCTGTGAAAAGTTTTGCAAACTTTATAAATATAAATACATGGAAGGAAAATAATTAGTGACCATCATCTTCAGATACAAACCTCTGTAGATACAGTGATTCTCTCTATTTGCTTATCAGGCACTATTTTGGGGAGCTATCACATTGTTGTTGAAATGTACAGTGAAAATGGAGGTATTTAGTCTTGCTGACTTTCCTGAGAGGCAGCCAGAGGGATGTAGATGATGTATATCTATTTGCATAACTCTACGGACCAAAACACGGTTGGTAGCCTTACCTTCTAGTCCTGTTTAGCATATGGTATTCATCTGTATAGGATATATTCTTTTGTTGGTAGTGTCTGGTGCAATAATCTTGCATTGAAGTGAGTAACCACTTCAGAATTCAAACAGTCATAATCATAGCCATTAAGAAATTTGATTTCAGTTCAAATTTATTTTGGTATTGGTTCATAAATTTTAGTTGCAAGTCTTTCAGAAGGCCAGTGCATTGGTTAGGTTGAAAAGACTATGTCCAATTTGGTGGTTAAAGTAGTTTGTTTATTTCCGTTTGGGTATGAGTTACTATGATGGACATACTGGAGGAATATGGGTGATTTTACTAGAGGAAACAAATTATTTGATATTCATATGGCTTTCCTCATAAACTAGTTATATAGCAGTAACTGTGTTTTGAACTTGGGTTTTTGTATTAGTTATAAACTGCTGTGTAACAAATTATCCCCAAACTTAGCATGTTGCACAGCAAACATTATCTCAGTTTCTGTGGGTCAGGAATCTAGACATGGTTTAACTAGATGTTTCTGGCTCAAGATTTCTCATAAGGCTGCAGTCAAGCTGTTGGCTGAGGCTGTGGTTTCATGTGAAGGCTTGAATGGATGATGGGGGTCCACTTTCAAGCTCACTTGTGTAGTTGCTGGCAGACCTCGGTCCCTTGCCACATGGGCCTCTCCACAGGGCTGCTCCATAACATGGTGACTTGCTCTCCCAGAGAGACCAATTCAAGAAAGTGAGGAAGAATGCCCAAGACAGAAGCCAGTCATTGTATAGCCTAATCTCAGATGTGACATTCTATCACTTCAGCTATGTTATAATTGTTAGAAGTAAGTGGGTATATCCAGACCACATTCATGGGGAGGAGATTAAACAAGGGTTTGTGAATACCAGGAGGCAGGGATCATTGAGGACATTCTTAGAAGCTTCCTACCACAGATTTGTTGACAAATATTTTACCTTCAAAACACACAACTGAAGTTGTAGAAAGAGCAAAGATAGAGAGCTAAAGTCAACTTCTTAGTGATAAAACTAGAAATACATCCTGTATCTTGATGAAAAATTGTCTTTCTCTATAAAGGATAAAGAATTTTAGAAAAATGTCTAAAGCTTAAATAGATTTATATTAACTTATATATAATTTTATACATACACACATATATATATTTAAAGATTTTTAAAAGACATTGTATTTACTGAAAGGGTGTGAGAAGAAACTGAAAAGCCAAGTGAGAAAAAAAATTAACATGAAGAGATAAAATTTATCTTCAAGTGATTTCCTCAATTACAAAACCACCCAGAAATACAGCAGAAAATGTTTGACATTAACAGTAACTCCATTTTCATTTCAGTGCTATTATCCAATTAATGTAAGTTAATATGAAATATGATACAGTTAAATGCAGCCCCCATATATTGTTTTAGTGCATATTTTGCAGAGATAAGAAAAATAAACTAAACCAGTGAGAAATTGAATTCTAAAAACAGATATTATAGTTTCCCCCATAGTTCATATGTCAGAACTATCTCTTCCTCTTTTCTTTAGTTCTATTACATTTTAGTTTAATAACTAAAATTATAAAAATACACATTTTGGTGATAAAATGGTAATTTAACAGGAAGCAGAGCAATGCTGTCTTGCAACACATCTTTAAATTCAATTTTTAACTAAATTAATTTCATGAGGTCTGGGTTGTTCTATCTAAATCCAGACATTATAAGTATTCATTTAGATTCATAAAACATATCCCATTTACTCCAAATAAAAGATATAACCCTATTCTTGTCTACAGAGACAAAGAAAGGAGTAAGGTAAGAGAGAAAAGTGCTTTATTAATCATAACAAAGTCAGATGCCTATTTGAAACTGAGGAAAGAAAATATGTATAATATTTAAAAGAGGTGTGTTTGTGTATGTGTATTTCAAAAAGGATACATTAATGAAGTAGTTATTTCTTATTTGGAGTGACAGATATCTTTGTTCTCAAAAAGAAGAATAATAAATGATATAGGAAAAGTTTGGATTAGATGATCTCTAAGGTATGTCCTAGCTTTAGCATTCTATGAGTCCATGTTCAGATTATACATTTGAGGTATAAGTCTTGGTTATTTGTGTTAAGGAGAATGAGAGAACATGCATAATTAAAATCTGTAGATCATCCCTAAACTTCATTTTAGCCTAAACTTTATTAGAGTCAATACTAAATGTCTGCGTGTGTGTGTGCATGTGTGTACACCTGTTCAAGGCATCTGGGCTTGGAGGTTATGGAAGTAGGGCAGTGCTGTGTACCTTGCAGTAGAATGCTCAGTCTTTATGTGTCCGACTGAGAAATGTAGATAATTGCTTTACAGACATAACCCACCTTTGTATTCTCTGTAGCTCAGGAATCCATTAGAATAAGAGGGAAGCTATGATTAGCCCTCCCTATGCCCCTTGGAAATTCTCTTCAAATAGGATCTTCTTTTCAAATTCCCCTATTCTTATCAGATTTAACTAAGGTGGTTGCCCCATATTTTCTCATCCCCTTTAGGTTCTGTTTCATACTCATTTATTCATCAAATATTTATTGAGTGCCTACTATGTGCCAGGCGCAGTTCTTGGTGCTGGAAAAACATCTGAGTACCAAAAAAAGTCTCTGCCCTATTGTTTAGCTTCTAAAAGGAGGAGATAGGCAAGTATTACACACACACACAAAATCCTATGATATATACATATATGTTTAGGTGATTATGTGTGTGTGTATATATATGTATATTTTTCAATATGGTATGGAAGGAATAGAGCAGAATTAGGGGGATTGAGAGCATTGGTGGGATGCAGTTTGCAATTTTAAAAAGGTTGTTCAGGGTAACCTCACTGACAAAAGACATTTAAACAATTATTTGGAGGAGAGTGGCTATCTGAGGGAATGACATTCAAAAAGAGGAAACAACTAGCACTGAAAGGCCTTCAGTCAAGAGAGTGTCTGGATTGTTCAAGGAACTAGTGTTCAAGGAGTTAGTATGGCCAGAACAGAGTGAGCAAGGGGAATATAGGAGATTAATTCAGAAGAGTATAATTGGGGGAAAGAGTAGCTCTAATAGGGCCTTGAGACCATTATAAGGACATTGGTGTTTACTCTGAATAAAATAAGAAAATTTTGGAGGGTTTTGAGCATAAGAGTGATGCGATCAGGCTTTTGAAAGGATCGTGCTGGATGCATTCTTGAGAATACATTATAGGGTTATGGGCAAGGTGGAGGCAGTTAGACTAATAGAAAGCTGCTGCAATAGTCCAAGCAAGAGACGATGGTGGCTGGGAGCAGGGTGGAAACAGTGTTAGATGGTGAGAAGTGGATACATTCAGGATATATTATAAGGGTACAACAAACAGGATGTGCTGATAGATTGGATATGGGGCACACAAGGGAGAAGTCAAGGATCAATTCAAAGTTTTGGCCTGAGCTATAGAAATAAAAGCAAAAATAAACAAATGGGACCTAATCAAGCGTATAGGCTTTTGCACAGCAAAGGAAACCATAAACAAAACGAAAAGACAGCCTACGGACTAGGGGAAAATACTTGCAAATGATGCGACTGACAAGGGCTTAATTTCCAAAATATACAAACAACTCAACAACAAAAAAACAAACAACCCAATCAAAAATGGGCAAAAGACCTACATAAACATTTCTCCAAAGAAGACATGCAGATGGCCAAGAGGCACCTGAAAAGATGCTCCACATCACTAACCATTAGAGAAATGCAAATCAAGACTACAATGAGGTATCACCTCACACCAGTCAGAAGGCCATCATTAAAAAGCCTACAAATAACAAATGCTGGAGAGGGTGTGAAGAAAAGGGAACCCTCCTACACTGTTGGTGGGAATGTAAATTGGTGCAGCCACTATGGAGAACAGTATGGATTTAAACAAACTAAAAATAGAGCTACCATATGATCTAGCAATCCCACTCCTGGGCATATATCTGGAGAAAACTCTAATTCTAAAAGACACATGCACCTCAGTGTTCATAGCAGCATTATTTACAATAGCCAAGACATGAAAGCAACCCAAATGTCCATCGACAGACAAATAAAGATGTGGTACACTTATACAATGGAATACTACTCAGCCATAAAAAGAATGAAATAATGCCATTTCCAGTGACATCAATGGACCTAGAGATTATCATACTAAGTGAAGTGAGTTAGACAAAGACAAATACCGTATGATATCACTTATATGTGGAATATAAAATGATACAAATGAACTTATTTCCAAAAGAGAAAGAGACTCACAGACATAAAAAAAAAAATTATGGTTACCAAAGGGGAAAGGAGGTGGGAGAGGGATAAATTAGGAGCTTGGGATTAAGCAGATACAAACTACTATATATAAAATAGATAAAACGACAAGGTCCTACTGTATAGCACAGGGAACTATATTCAATGTCCTATAATAAACCATGATGGAAAAGAATATAAAAAAGAATATGTATATAAAACTGAATCACTTTGCTGTACAGCAGAAACTAACACAACATTGTAAATCAGCTATACTTCAATTTAAAAAAAAGTTTAAGTTTTTGCCTGAGGAAGGAGGTGACATTTACTGAGATGAGAAAGACTGTAGGCAGAGTAAGCATGACATGCAGGAGTTCAGTTTTGGACATGTTAGTTTGAGGTGTTTATTAGACATCTAATTGGAAGTGTCAAGCAGGTAGGTGGGTATATGAGTCTTCAGTGCAGTGGAAATGTCTGGGCAAGAGCTATACATTTGGGAGTCTTTAGCACATACCTAGTATTTAAAGCCAAGGGAGTGAGAACAGAGAAGAGATCCAAGGTCTGAGCCCTGAGTTAAAAAGTTGGAGAGAAGAAGAGGGACCAGCAAAGAAAACTGAGAAAGAATGGCCAGTAAGAGGTAGGAGGAAAATCGAGAGAGCATGGCATCTTGAAAGCCAAATTAAGTAAATTGATCATTGACCATAATCTCTTGTCTTCTATTGCCCTCCCTAGTTCAGCAGCTCATCATTACTTGTCTAAACCACAGCAGGCTCTTAATTGGTCTTCTTGCCTCCCTTCATATCCCCTCGGCTGCACCCCCACATTGCCAGACTTTTCTGTTTAAAACACAAATTAGATCCCGTCACTCCCTTGCTTAAAACGCTTAATCTACTTGTAGTTTATGCACACTCTGCTGCTTCTGTCCTCCATGCCTCTGCCTTTACTTTTGTAGTCCATTGTGCCTGAAATGCCCTCCCTACATTTTTCATCACCTAGCTAACTCCTACTCACCCTTCAAGACTCAGTTCAGGTACTATCTCATTCAGAAAGTCTTCCCTGGTATTTCCTCTGTACTTTAGTTATGCCTTGTGCATATTTTTATTGTTGCCCTGACCATACTATTTTATAATTATCTGTTTATATATCTGTTTCTCCCATTTAAGCTGTTATTTCTTAAAGGGCAGAGATGATATTTTACCCATCTTTAAATGTTTGGCACCTAGCACAGGGTCTGACACACAGTAGGCACTTAATAAATGTTTAATGAATGAATGAATAAATGAGTGGTCACTTTTTCTCCTTGCTCTGAATATGTCAGTTTCAGTTTAGAGGGTTATAAATTTTTCTCTACAACTTTGAATTGTTTCCAATTCTTCAATTTAAAATTCGTATATAACTAGTTATGGGACAGAATAACTGATTCACACTTCAGATGCAGAAGCAGCATTCCGAATAACAATATGCTATGGGTTTGATAGCATTGAGATATCATCTACCCTGGTGTAATCAATATACATCTGAGTTACTGTAATACAGCCAGTCCTCGCAAGTTGGATTTGTTAGGTTACTGCATTTACCTCTCTGGGATACCTTTACCATGTAAAATAAATTCTTATGGGAAGATTCAAATTTGTTTGTACCTCTAAGGAGAAAGAAGGTATTGTCATCTTGGACTTTTTAATACATTTATCATAAGCTAAAAGGATAAAGCTAGAGTTTTTTCACTATTAGCCTTTATTTCATAGGTAGAAATGTAAAAATGACCATGATGAGGCACACCTGTCATCCAGTATTCTGCTTCTGAGAGGGCTTTATTAGGAAATCATCATATATCTCCCTAATACCAATCTCAAAATAGATAGAAGTGAACTTCTTTTCCCATTTAGGTTGTTACATAATATTGAGCAGAGTAAAAGAATAGATACATGTATATGTATAACTGAATCACTTTGTTGTACACCTGAAATTATCAGAACATTGTTAATCAGCTATACTCCAATATAAAATGAAAAGTTAAAAAAATAGATAAATGTGTTCCTGGGAGGAAAAGTTCTAACTTCTTTCAATAGTCCATTATGAATCTATTGTCTGTTATTTTATATGAAATTATTCACTTTTTAAAAAAACTTTCTACTATATTTGAGACAAAAGAGTTCTCTAGTTACCTTTTGCTATTTAAAGAAATACTTTTTAAATATTGAGATTAAATTTACATAGTGATATTCACAGATCTTAAGTGTACAATTGGACAACTTTTAACAAATGCATATACCCTTGTAATCAACACCACAGTGAGGACATTAAACACTTTCATCACACCAGAAAGTTCCCCTATTATCCCTTTCAGTCAATTTCCAGCCTACACAGGCAACCACTATTCTGACTCCTATCACCATGAATTGTCTGTTACTAAACTTTATATAAATGAGATCATACACTATGTCATTTTTTTGCATAAGCTTTATATCAAGGTTCATTTTTTTTGCCTATGCATATCTAATTGCTCTAGCACCATTTGTTGATTACTTTACCTAAATAAATCTTGAAATTGGATAGACTGATTCTTCTGTTATTCTTCTTTTTCAAACTTGTTTTTGCTATTCTAGTTCCTTAGTCTATCCACACAAATTTTAGGATGTTTGTCTATATCTAGAAAAAAATCTTGCTGAGATTTTGACAGATTCTGCATTCAACCTGTATGTTATTTTGAGGGAGAATTGACATCTTTACTATGTTGAGTTTTCCAGTCCATGAATACAGTAGGGGTCTCCATTTATTGATACCTTCTTTAATTTATTTCATCATTTTTGTAGCTTTCAGCATGTAAGTCATGCACACGTTTTGTTAGATTTATACCTAAGTATTTCTCTTTTTTTGAACAATTGTAAATGGTATTGTATTTTTAATTTTGGTGTTCACATGTGCATTGCTAGTATATAGAAATACAATTAATTGATTTTTATGTGTTGGTATTGTATTATCTGATCTTGCTGAATTCCAAATTATTTCTAGGAGGTTTCCTACCTAGACCATCATGTCATCTGCAAATAGGGACAGATTTATTTCTTCCTTTCTAATTTGTATGTCTTTTATTTCCTTTTCTTGCCTATTGCACTGTCTAGAACTTCCAGTATTGTATCAAATAAGAGTGGTGACAGAATATATCTTTGCCTTGTTCCTAATAATAGGAGGAAAATATTTAGCCCTTCACCTTTAAGTAAGATGTTAGATGTAGGCTTTTTGTAAATATTCTTTACTAAATTAAGGAAGTTCCCCTCTACTCTGGTTTTCTGAGACTTTTATCATGAATTGCTGTTAAATTTTTCAAATGCTTTGTCTCCATCAATTGATATGATTGTGATTTTTCCTCTTTAGCCTGTTTATATGGTGGATTCCATTGATTGATTTTTAAATGCTGAACCAGCCTTGCATCCCTGGAATAAACCTCACTTGGACGTGATTTGCTTATATATCTGCTATCATTCTAATTGTTTTTTCCCTTATAGGTAAAGGTGTTGTTTTTCTCTCAGTGCTTTCAATATTTTTTCTTTGTCTTTGGTTTTCAGTAGTTTGATTATGATATGTGTCGGTGTGGATTTTTTGTTTGTCCTATTTGGGATTAGCTCAGCTTTTTGATTTTGTAGATTTATGTTTTGGGCCAAATTTCTTTAAATTTCACCCGTTTTTTTCTATAAATACCTACTCTCCTCTTTGTGAATTCAGTCATACAAATGTTAGATGTTTGGTTATTGTCCCACAGGTTCCTAAGGATCTGTTCACTTTTTTTATCTGTTTTCTCTTTATTGCTCATATTAGGTGATTTCAGTTATTCTATCTCCAGTCCACTGATTCTTTCCTTTGTCATCTCCACTCTACTCTTGAGCATATCCAGTGAGTTTTATGTTTTGGTTATTGTATTTTTCAGTTCTGAAATTTCCATTTGGTTCTTCTTTACATCCTTTGTTTCTTTTCTGAAACTTTCAGCAAACTTTTCATTTGTTTTAATCATGTTTGTAATTGCTTTTTCAAGCATTTTTATGATGGTTTATTTAAAATGCTTGTCAGATAATTCCAACATTTGTGTCATCTTGGTGTTGGTGTCTGTTCTCTTTAATTTGAGATTTTCTGGGTTCCTGATAAGACAAGTGATTTTTTATTGAATTCTTGACATTGTGGGTATTATGTTATGAGACTCTGGATCTTATTTAAATCTTTTCTTTTGGTAGGTCTACCCTGACATCATGCTGGCAGGGGAAGTGGTCACCACTTCATTACTACCATGTGGAAATAGAAGTCCAGGTTCTCCACTAAGCCTCCATTGACACTCTGGAGAAGTAGAGGGGCACCCCATTACTGCTGGTTGACTTAGAAGTTGAAGCTCCCTTCTAGGCCTTTGCTGACACCACCCTGGCTGATAGAGAGGGAAAGGCACCTGATTTCTGCTCACCACGTGGCCTCCACTGACATTGATTGGGAATGAAAGATCCATTTGGCCTTCTCTTATACACTACCCCAGTGAGAAATTTGGGTCACCTCATTAGAGTCTGGAGAGTGGAAGTCTAGGTTCCCTACTTAGCCTTTGCTCATAGGAGTGAGGGTAAGGCCCAAGTTTTTCCTATATTGTTTGGCTGGAGTAGGGTAGTTATTATCTACAAGTTTTCTGAATTGCTGTTTGCCCCTTTCTTGGTCTTTTGGCTAGAGAGAGAAGGCTTTCTTGAAACTATTTTTGTCTGTGCCCATTCGTGTCTCTGGGTTGCTGGCTTCTTCAATACCTAGTCTGGGATATATGAAGTAAAAAACACCCAGGGAACTCACCACTTTGTCATTCCTTGGATCCCAAACTCCCTAGCCAGTCTGCCTTTTTTTCTCCACCCTTCAGAGCCTTCTTACGTTTGTTTTATATATAATGCTCAGGTTTTTAGCTGTACTTATTGGGAAAAGTAGGGAGAAGTGCATCTCTTTATTTTGTGCTGGAACCAGAAACTCAGATACACTTTTTTTTATTGGAGTAGAGTTGCTTTACACTGCTGTGTCACTTTCTGCCATATAGCAAAGTGAATCAGCCATACGTATATATATATATCCCCTGTTTTTGGATTTCTTTCCCATTTAGGTCACCACAGAGCACCGAGTAGGGTTCCCTGTACTATACGATAGGTTCTCACTATTTATCTGTTTTATACATAGTAGTGTATATATGTTAATCCCAATCTCCCAATTCATCCCACCACCACCACCACCCCGTTTCCCCCTTGGTATCCATACGTTTGTTCTCTACGTCTGTGTCTCTGTTTCTGCTTTGCAAATAAGATCTCAGATACACTTTTTATTATTCTAATTTACCATTTGTAAGGTGTTCTTCTAGAATTGGATGTATCAGCCTACAGACCCCCATTCATAATGTTCATAATGGTCATTGAAATTATATATTTTAATCATGTTACCTCTCAGCCTTCTTTCATCCCTTGAATCATTTAGTTGACCTTCAGTAGATGATCTTCAACTCCATGATGACTTCTTTGAATATCCTGATGGTGTTTCCCAAATTTCTCAACTCTGATGTCTGTTCTTACTTCCAACTCTGAACATAGTAATTTTAGAGACTGCCTGGATTTTTTTAACGGAGAGAAAAGCTAAGATGAATCCTCACTTCATTCAAAGCTATGCTCAAATGTCACCTCTTCAGAGTGGCCTTTCATGACCATTCTCTGTACACTTACTCTGCTTTATTTTCTTCATATCACTTATCACTATTTGATATTTTATATCTGTGTGTTTGTTCATTGTCTCTACCCCCCAAATATAAAGACTTTATTAGGACAGGGGCTGTGTTTTGTTCACTGTTGTATCCCCAATGCTTAGAAAAGTCCCTGGCATATGGCAGGCTCTAAGTAAATATTTTAACTGATTGAATGAATGAATACTTCACAAGGGATTTGGGTGAAAGAGGGAGAAGAGAATGGAAAATTCTGGGCACCTAGTCTAAAGAATTATAACTAACTTACATGGTACTAGACAGTAACCTCCAGATTAGCATGTATAGACCAAACTTAGATCAAAATGTGTGAGGGGCAAAAATAACTTTTTCTTTTTTCCTCTCATCTAAACCACATTTCTTATTCTATGAAAATACTTTAGCATAGGAGCAAAGTCTTTTTAAATATGGCAGTTATAGCCCTCTTATGGGAAATGGCAAAGTTGAAGCCACCTGACCAGAAATTTCCACGTTTTGCTTAGATGATGGAAGCAAGTGACAGTTTGGCTAGCTGCCCCAGGTGCATTAAAACTCATGTGGTCCCTGGAGTAACTGTATTCATTCCAAATGCAGGTCCTTCTTTTTGTTTGTTTGGGTTTTTTTTTTGAATTTTATTTTATTATCCAGCAGGTTCTTATTAGTTATCTATTTTATACATATTAGTGTATATATGTCAATCTCAATCTCCCAATTCATTCCACCACCACCACCCCTGCCCCTGCTTTCCCCCCTTGGTGTCCATACTTTTGTTCTCTACATCTGTGTCTCTATTTCTGCCTTGCAAACAGGTTCATCTGTATCATTTTTTTCGATTCCACATATATGTGTTAATATATGATATTTGTTTTTCTCTTTCTGACTTACTTCACTCTGTATGACAGTCTCTAGGTCCATCCACGTCTCTACAAATAACCCAATTTCATTCTTTTTATGGCTGAGTAATATTCCATTGTATATATGTACCACATCTTCTTTATCCATTCGTCTGTCATTGGAAATCGGTCTTTCAAATGAAGCTCAAGACCTTGTGCTGAATCCAGTTGTTACAGGCAAGTAGTTAAAATGAATAGAAGAAAGCAGTGATGTCATCTGTTCTGTGCAGTCAGGACCCCATCATATTTCTACTCACCATATGACTTTTGTTGCAGCTACGTATGGAGCTCCACATAGACTGGGAACTCTTTGCTTGTCACAGCAAAGGAAGGGATGCAACTTTTCCCCTAAGATATCACTGTACCTTGGAGGAAGACTACAAAGTGATGTGATATTTCTCATTTCATCTATTAGTTTGATATCTCTCTAAGCAACTCAGGCGTCAGGTACCATAGCTTGAAAAAAAAAACTGTTTTATACCCTCCCAGTATGTTTATAAAAATATGTCCACTCATAAGGCATATGCAGAATAGGAGTAGTATATATTATACTATAATAAAATATTAGGGCTATGCTAAAACAAAAAAATGGAATTTAAATTCACCTTAATGTCCTTTCAAATGTAATAGCCTTCTAGGGAAACACAATTCAGGTTTGAGAACATTAGTTATATACAACACTTGTCCTGGATAACTGATATCAACTGAGCCGTAAAACTGCAGAGCCACCCAGCCCTTTCCAGAAAGATTTCCTCCAGAAATTATATTGTTCCTTGAACAGGCAAAGCTTTTACTCAAATGAGCTGTCTCCAACAAGCTTTCCATCAAATTCTTTGCCATTGGTACAGTTGTCTTAATTTTACTTAAGTGCTTGCTGGCTGACTTTGAGTCCAAAAAGACAAAGTGTATCTTATGGGACAGAATTCAAGCTAGGGAGGAAAAAGAAAAACAGCTGCCTTCTTTTTGACCTCCCTGCCTTCTTCCCACTACTAATGGAGATGAGAGCCAAAATGGCCCTCGTTTCTATCTTGATTTACCTACTTTGGTGACTTGCTTACTTGCAGTATATGAATGGCCTCCATAAAAATAAGTTCATTGAAAGAAAGATTTCCTGCCAAAGCAAAATTTAATCTAATGATTTGCTCCCACAAAATTACATTTCAAATGGTTGGGCTGAATTTTGCCTTTATTTCCTCTGCTGACTCAAATTGGGGAGCTAACATATGGGGTGTACTTTTTTGCTTTGTTTTTGTTCTAATAAAATATCACCATTTAATTGTAGCTAGTGGATAGTAGAATGAATAATGAAGAAATTTGTTTGCTTTCCTTGTAACACTGTGCTTATAAGAAAAAATCTCTAACATATGGAAAATACTTTTAACTCTACAGACCTTTTGGCTGAATTTCAGTGACCATGAGTAATTCATTTATTCAATATTTATTGAATACCTGCTATACCTGCATTGATGATATAGCCACAAAAAAGATAGAGAAGTGAATCTTCTACTTCTTGGGCCCTTGATGGTGGCCTGCTCCTTACAACCCTCTTTCCTCTGAAGTGCATACCCATTTTATTTTGTTTTCCCCAAAAAGATGGTGAGCTCCTTTAAGGTGGAAATCCTATCTTGTGTTTTCTGTGATGCTAAACATTCAACAAATACTTGTTGGACTAGATTGAACAAAGATTTTTGAAGACGTAGGTGAAGAAAATTTCAGAGCTAGTCATAGGATGTTGGATTTAGGAGGGGCCTTAAAGATCATCTATCCCATAGATTTTCAAAGGGTATCTGTATAGATACCGTTAGGGTTGCTTCCAGGGAGTGGGGGAGGCCCCGTAGAGGGATGGTGGGACTGTTGACCTTCACTGTGCTTCAAGCATAAGATTGGCACTTTCAGCCCTTTCATATGGAGGACATTCCTGTAAGATTTTATTTGAAGAAAGGTTTGGCTGCTTAAAAATAAAAAACCGAAAGCCACTGATTGGTCCATCACCTCTTATCTTATAGATCTTTTAGATAGGCCTAAGAAGGTTAGGTAATTTGCTCAAGGTCATACATATACTTATTAATGCTCTTAGAACTTAAACCTAAATATTCTAACTTCCAATCTGACGTTCTTTCTATGACATTCTGTTGTTAACTAGTTTACAACTGTTGCTTGACCAATACACTGCTTGACACATAAATGTCATAACTGAAAGAAGGAACGTTAAAATCTACTTTGACAGCACTTCATCTGTCCTTAGACATAGCTCAGTATCTCTGCACTTAGCAAGGTGACTGTCATACAGTAAGTGCTTAATGGTAGTGGTTGTAATGGTGGTGATTATTCATGATTGATTGTCTAATCTTTCCAGATTAATGCACTCTAATCCTTTTAACCTGTTCTCATAGTCTCCCCCCTCCCATCCCTTTAAACAGCTTTCTTGCTCATGTTCTCTGACTGCAGTCCTGGGGGTGGACTGGATATGGAAATTGGGACATAAATAGGAAGTTCTAACCATCGCTACCACTTAAATGCTTGCATGTTTTAGCTTACATGTTTAACTATGAAACACTTAACAGTTGTCTATCGTCAAGATTAAGAAAATAAATAAATGACTGTAAAACACGACTGTACTAAAATGCTTTTGAGAGTTTAGTTAGGATTTTTTTTTGTTGTTTGAAAACATAAGTATTGTTGCACCATCATTTGACTTCTCACTGCATCTCCACACCTGCACGTTTTGTTTTAATTAGTGCTTTTAGTACTTGCTGTGCTAGCTTCCCTAGTTTTGTGGGTTTCATTGGTTCCCTCTTCCTTTGCCTCCCCTATTGCCTGCTTACTCTATTTTTCAGTTGGATGTCTTCTCCAGTCCAAATTACCAATACTACCGACAAGGATTTTGAGCTTTCCTCAAGGGGAGATTACTTAGGATTGCAGTTTTTCATGTCTTTCAGACAGATCCTCTAGGACCAGTTTGGTCAGAATGTTTCCTCTCTGACAGATTTTGAGAGTGCTTTATGGAGGGTCTCCTGCCACCAGCCACTGCTGCTACTGCTTTTGCCAGTGCAGTGGGAGAGAGTAGATTGGCTTTGTGGCGAGACAGAATTGGGTTTTGTTTTTCCAGTTTATTCTTGCTTTTGGATGCTGTTACCTCTTTCTTATTAGCACCCTAGTAATAGAAAAAAACATTTTAACAAGAGTTTAGAATTCAAGGGTAGAACTTCAGTCTCCATTTAGTAAAAAAAAAATAGGACCTCCACTTTAAAAGTTCATGCTAGGTTTGCAATATTTAATTTAAGGCTACTTTTTTTAAACATCTTTATTGGAGCATAATTGCTTTACAATGGTGTGTTAGTTTTGCTTTATAACAAAATGAATCAGCTATACATATACATATATCCCCATATCTCCTCCCTATTGCATCTCCCTCCCACCCTCGCTATCCCACCCCTCTAGGTGGTCACAAAGCACCTATGGCTGCTTCCCACTAGCTATTTTACATTTGTTAAGGCTACTTGCACAGTTTTCTTTTGCCCCCCACTTTTTTTGCCTTATGAATGACTTTGTTATACTGAATGACAAGTATATCCTATCCTTGCCAATCATTTTTAAATGGATGGATTTTCATAGAGCAGTGCATCTATCGTGGTATAGATTTTGATCTTATGTACTGAGAGTTTATAATTCAGTCTTTTCAGGTGTTCATTTTTATTTGATGACATTGATAAATAGAAATATGACTTTTATATTCATAAGATCTTCTAACTATACTTAATTGTAATTACTGTGAAGTTATCATTTTTAAAGCCTAGAGGTTCAGAGAAACCTGGACCGGTTTCATCAGTTCCAGATAGAGGATGTCCAAGATAGTTTTGGAAAAGATTTGTAACTGGGGTTTTTAGATGATTTGAAGGCATGAGACTATGACTTAGAAACTTGGGTAGTTTATCAGACTGAAAGCTGATTTTCTACCCTAGAATCATGGTGGAATTAAGGTTTACTTAGAGTTACTTTTATCTTTAACACAATGAAATCCTTGAACATTATATAATGTAAGACAATAGTTTGCACTTATCATAGTTAACAAACATTTATTATCTATGACCCTTCATCTTAGGAGTTAAAGTATTAGTTTCATAACGGTTGATTTAAATGTGTTCTATTACAAATTCAAGTTTTTATAGTATTGATGTAAATCAATTATTCTTTAAGATGTGTGTCTGGGTTAGAAGAATAGGCAGCTGTCTGGGTTTTAGACATGATTTTTCTGTAGTTCCTCTATCTTCTGACCTTTTTTTCTTAGAGATCACCTAATAGATACCAAGCTGCTAATGCATCAACTTGACTGTTTTTTATGATTGGACTCAATAAGACATCTATCATTAATGGAATTAATATCTAAGCACTCTATGCAGTAGAAGAATATATTTTTACAAACTTGAGACATTTTTAAAAACACTGTATTCTGGTAGAAACCACCAGCTGCACACCCAACCAGAAATTATGCTTATATAGTAATATCCATAGACAATGAAGAAAAGACTTCGAGGTTCCTCAAAAGGATCCTATTTATATGTATTTATTCATAGATCTTAAGTATGTCAGACCAATAATTAGATATAGTATAAAAAACACTTTATCTTCCATTGAGCTAGACCTCAGTGCTTACCTCACTCTGAGCTCTCTACAGAGATTCATCTTTAACTCAAATGTGAAAACACACTTCTTTCCAAATATAGACAATATAATTCATCCTTTTCAGGAGATTTTTAGGGACCTTCTTATCTCTCATTTCTTACATTCTCCTGAATTTGGCCTCAGGCCTTTAAAATGTTTCAAGAATATCTTCTCATTCACTTTTTCATGAAACTCTACTTCCTCAATGGGGACAGTGACTAGTTGGACATAGTCTCAGGCTTCTGGTTTTGAAGTATGGATTTCCTTCCTCTGTTTATCCCCCACCGTACAGGCACTCTAAGCTTTAAGGAGAATCACTATGACAATAGTAAATTTACAAAAGAAGAATCAAAACAAAGTCCACCTGAAACTTGGTGGTACAGGGATACCTCACTTTATTTTTTAAAAATGTGTTTTTAAGAAACTGAATATATAAATTCCATATTTGTAGAAATAAATCTTACTTAAATTTAAGTTCAGTGATAGCTTGGCATTTTAAAATATTGCTATATGGAATCCTTCTGTAATGCACATAATCACTCCTAACTTCTCTGATTTGTAAATTGGATATAGGTTTTCTTAAAATAGGGCACACCTATAGTCTGGATGCCCACCCACATAGAATTTTTCAAGGAACGACCCCTTTGTTAGACCCTGATTTCTCAACCTGATCTCCTATGGTTTCTTGAGGTTTCTTCCTTCTTCATTAGCCCAGTGACTCAGGTGTACTTTTCTGCCCCCAATCTCTACTTGGCTATCATATATTAATATATCAAAATATAATTATATATGTGTATATTTATATGTGAAGTATAGTGGGAATCTGTATAGGAGCCCTATAAACATATGTATTTATGTATTTATCTGAGTTCCATGGTATCCAAGATCAGTAGGCACAGTGCACATTGCTAAGGTTTTCTCTTTTTTTCTGTATGTTGCTATTTCTTCTAAATATTTTCATTTTGCCTCTTAATCGTTTACATGACATACTAACTCTATCCACTACTGTGGTATAACCACTTCTGAAGTGAAATGGCATCTGTCTAACAGTGTTGAAATTGCTATTAGTTTTGTTTAGAATAGAAAGTGTACACTCTTCTTTGTTCTTTACACTGAAAGAGTTTAACCCATCTCTAATGTTGGCAAGGAGAATGGTTCTTTTGATTTGCTCTTAAAAGGGTACGCACTAGTAATCTCATTTTAGCCTTTCATTCTCCTCCTTACTACCCTGCCCCTTGGCTTCATTTGTCTCTTTATGGGGAAGAATGCATATGAGGTTTTCTTTGCTTCTACTCTTGCCATGATATGTAGACTAGTTCATGGAGAAATACATCAGCTGCCTGCTGTGCATTTAAATTCCCTACTTCTCTGCTGGCAGCAGCTGAAAGACAAATAGATGAAGGCAGGACTGTTTTTGTCAGTGAAAGTTTTTGAATGCATACATTACCAAGCACACATATCATTAAATACAAGCTTAATAGCTGAAAGCAAAAGTGGTAGCACATCATCTTTGTCCACAGATGACAAAAGGGGTCACTGTTTATGAGAACTAAATGGAAGTGTATCCTTCCTCAGCAATCAAAGAAATTAAGAGATGAGAATTGGTCTTTTAGGCCATCTGGTTCTTGCTGCAGGGACCAGTAGAACATTGGTCCTTGCATTATTATATTCTAAGTGCTGGTTATTTTTGTTACATATTTCCGTAGCTTTGCAGTAACTTCAGATACTTTTGTAACCATAGTTCCTCCACTTCTCTTGACCAAAGAAGTTCAGGTTGTGTCTCATTTCAAAGAAGATGTCCCCCTTTTCAACTTTTAGTAAGCCTTATTCCACCAAACTGGGTTAATTTACTGGGATTTAGCCTTTTTAAGGTAAAATATCTAAATGGCGTATCTTTCTCCTTACCTTTTTTTCCCATCTGTTCTAAGTATTCTTAAACAATTTTAGAAATTTCATTACCATATAGAAATTTAACATTGTGAACATCTTAAGATTACCCCTCTGAGACCAACTATCATTCCTTACAAAGGATAGAAATGGGAAGGGAAAGATGCCCAGGAATTGCCTCAATATCTCTCCTTTCCCTCTCCCTCTCCCCCTCACTCTCTCTCATCCTCTTTTCCCTCTCACATACACGTGTGCGTGCACACACACACAAACACATTGGACTTATGTCAAACCAGATCGTCACAGTGCAATTTGGATGGAGGTGGGGCGTGTATGGAAGGAGATGGAGGTCCTGAAGTGGGGTATGTGGCATGAAAATCAGATATGTTAAGGAAGACGAAATAGAGAATTTTCAAGTTGTAAGGGACCATAGAGAATATTTCCTTACTTATGCACATGAGGAGAGTAACACCCAGGGAGTTAATGACCAAATCAGCTGACTTCTCTGGAGTCCACTGTTTTGTTTCCTACACCAAGCTGAAGGCAAAGACTGTGGGGATTAAGAGTATAGAGGCAAAGTCCTCTATTTGCCATCTGTCCATTAATTCGTTCAGTTAATCAACATATATTTATTGACTAACTATGATGTGCCAGACATTGTGCTAGGTGCTAAGGACACCATATGGTCCCTACCTCAAGGAGCTTATAGTTTATTCACCAAGCTCTAGTGGGAAATAGAGAAGTGGAGAAATAGGCAATCATAGTACAGAATGATATGTTTCCATAGTACATGGAGGATGCTAACAAAGCATATAAGAGGTGCTCCCTAACACAGCTTTAGGTGGCTAGGGATTACTTCCTGGCAGAGGTTTCCCAGGGCAAGATGGGGCAGAGTGTTCCAGGCTGATGTTAAAGTATATGCAATCCCTGAGGCAAGAACTGAAAATAGTTCAGTATGGCTAGAGAATATAGTGTAGTCAAGGGTAGAACGGCAGGATTCTTAAGCGGGTTGGTTAAGGTAACTGAGAATATGCATGAGACTGTAGAGATAAGAAGAAGCCTGGTCATAAAGGACCTCATTTGCCATGTCAGGGCATTTGAAGTTCTGCAGTCTAAGAACAATACAGAAGTCACTGAAGACTTTTTTTTAACTTCTTCTTTATCCATTCATCTGTCGATGGACACTTAGGTTGCTTCCATGTCCTGGCTATTGTAAGTAGAGCTGCAGTGAACATTGTGGCACATGACTCTTTTTGAATTATGGCTTTCTCAGGGTATATGCCCAGTAGAGGGATTGCTCAGTCATATGCAAGTTCTATCTCTACTTTTTTAAGGAACCACCATACTGCTCTCCGAAGTGGCTGTATCAATTTACATTCCCACCAACAGTGCAAAAGGGTTCCCTTTTCTCCACACCCTCTCTAGCATTTATTGTTTGTAGATTTTTTGATGATGGCCATTCTGACTGGTAGGAGGTGATACCTCATTTTAGTTTTGATTTGCATTTCTCTAATGATTAGTGATGTTGAGCATCCATTCATGTGTTTGATGGAAATCTGTATATCTGCTTTGGAGAAATGTCTATTCAGGTCTTCTGACCATTTTTGGATTGGGTTGTTTGTTCTTTTGATATTGAGCTGCATGAGCTGCTTGTAAATTTTGGAGATTAATCCTTGGTCAGTTGCTTCATTTGCAAATATTTCCTCCCATTCTGAGGGTTGTCTTTTCATCTTGTTTATGGATTCCTTTGCTGTGCAAAAGCTTTTAAGTTTCATTAGGTCCCATTTGTTTATTTTTATTTCTATTTCTCTAGGAGGTGGGTCAAAAAGGATCTTGCTGTGATTTATGTCATAGAGTGTTCTGCCTGTGTTTTCCTCTAAGAGTTTGATAGTGTCTGGACTTACATTTATGCATTTATTCCATTTTGAGTTTATTTTTGTATATGGTGTTAGGGAGTGTTCTAATTTCATACTTTTACAGGTACCTGCCCAGTTTTCCCAGCACCACCTATTGAAGAGGCTGTCTTTTCTTCACTGTATATTCTTGCCTCTTTTATCAAGGATAAGGTGACCGTATGTGCTCGGTTTATCTCTGGGCTTTCTATCCTGTTCCATTGATCTATATTTCTGTTTCTGTGCTAGTACCATACTGTCTTGATTACTGTAGCTTTGTAGTCCTGTCTGAAGTCCGGGAGCCTGATTCCTCCAGCTCCGTTTTTCTTTCTCAAGATTGCTTTGGCTATTTGGGGTCTTTTCTGTTTCCATACAAATTGTGAAATTTTTTGTTCTACTTCTGTGAAAAATGCCATTGGTAGTTTGATAGGGATTACATTGAATCTGTAGATTGCTTTGGGTAGTATAGTCATTTTCACAGTGTTGATTCTTCCAATCCAAGAACATGGTATATCTCTCCATCTGTTTGTATCATCTTTAATTTTTTTCATCAGTGTCTTATAGTTCTCTGCATACAGGTGTTTTGCTCCTTTGGTAGGTTTATTCCTAGGTATTTTATTCTTTTTGTTACAATGGTAAATGGGAGTGTTTCCTTAATGTCTCTTTCAGATTTTTCCTCATTAGTGTATAGGAATGCAACAGATTTCTCTGATTAATTTTGTATCCTGATACTTTACCAGATTCATTGATTAGCTCTAGTGGTTTTCTGGTGACATCGTTAGGATTCTCTATGTATAGTATCATGTCATCTGCAAACAGTTACAGCTTTACTTCTTTTCTGATTTGGATTCCTTTTACTTCTTTTTCTTCTCTGATTGCTGTGGCTAAAACTTCCAAAACTATGTTGAATAATAGTGGTGAGAGTGGACAACCTTGTCTTGTTCCTGATCTTAGAGGACATGGTTTCAGTTTTTCACCATTGAGAACAATGTTGGCTGTGGGTTTGTCATATATGGCCTTTATGTTGAGGTAAGTTCCCTCTATGCCCACTTTCTGGAGGGCTTTTATCATTAAAGGGTGTTGAATTTTATCCAAAGCTTTTTCTGCATCTATTGAGATGATCATATGGATATTCTCTTTCAGTTTGTTGATATGGTGTGTCACGTTGATTGATTTCCATATATTATCCTTTGTATTTCTGCAGTGACAGTTGTTACTTCTCCTTTTTCGTTTCTAGTTCTATTGATTGGAGTCTTCTCCCTTTTGTTCTTGATGAGTGCAGCTAATGGTTTATCAATTTTGTTTACTTGTAAAAGAACCTTCTTTTAGTTTTATTGATCGTTGCTATTGTTTCCTTCTTTTTCATTTATTTCTGATCTGATCTTTATGATTTCTTTCCTTCTGCTAACTTTGGG
>NW_020172669.1:458063-460718 GCF_003031525.2 Neophocaena asiaeorientalis asiaeorientalis | reverse complement strand
TTCTTTTTCATTTATTTCTGATCTGATCTTTATGATTTCTTTCCTTCTGCTAACTTTGGGTTTTTTAGTTCTTTTTTCTCTAATTGCTTTAGGTGTAAGGTTAGGCTTTTTATTTGAGATGTTTCTTGTTTCTTGAGGTAGGATTGTATTGCTATAAACTTGCCTCTTAGAACAGATTTTGCTGCATCCCATAGGTTTTGGGTCGTCATGTTTTTATTGTCATTTGTTTCTAGGTATTTTTTCATTTCTTCTTTGATTTCTTCAGTGATCTCTTTGTTATTCAGTAGTGTATTATGTAGCCTCCATGTGTTTGTATTTTTTACAGATTTTTTTCTGTAATTGATATCCATTCACATAGTGTTCTGGTCGAAAAAGATACTTGATACGATTTCAATTTTCTTAAATTTACCAAGGCTTGATTTGTGACCCAAGATATGATCTATCCTGGAGAATGTTCCATGAGCACTTGAGAAAAATGTGTATTCTGTTGTTTTTGGATGGAATGTCCTATAAATATCAATTAAGTCCAACTTGTTTAGTGTATCATTTAAAGCTTCTGTTTCCTTATTTATTTTCATTTTGGATGATCTGTCCATTGGTGAAAGGGGGGTGTTATAGTCCCCTACTATGATTGTGTTACTGTCGATTTCCCCTTTTATGGCTGTTAGTATTTGCTTTATGTATTGAGGTGCTCCTATGTTGGGTGCATAAATATTTACAATTGTTATATCTTCTTCTTGGATTGATCCCTTGATCATTATGTAGTGTCCTTCTTTGTCTTTTATAATAGTCTTTATTTTAAAGTCTGTTTTGTCTGATATGAGAATTGCTACTCCAGCTTTCTTTTGGTTTCCATTTGCATGGAATATCTTTTTTCATCCCTTCACTTTCAGTCTGTATGTATCCCTAGGTCTGAAGTGGGTCTCTTGTAGATAGCATATGTACGGGTCTTGTTTTTGTATCCATTCAGCCGGACTGTGTCTTTTGGTTGCAGGACTTTGTCCATTTACATTTAAGATAATTATCAATATGTATGTTCCTATTACCATTTTCTTAATTGTTTTGGGTTTATTATTGTAGGTCTTTTCCTTCTCTTGTGTTTCCTGCCTAGAGTAGTTACTTTAGCATTTGCTGTAAAGCTCGTTTGGTGGTGGTGAATTCTCTTAGGTTTTGCTTGTCCGTAAAGGTTTTAATTTCTCCATCAAATCTGAATGAGATCCTTGCTGGGTAGAGTAATCTTGGTTGTAGGTTTTTCTCCTTCATCACTTTAAATATGTCCTGCCACTCCCTTCTGGCTTGCAGAGCTTCTGCTGCAAGACTATCTGTTATCCTTATGGGGATTCCCTTGTATGTTATTTGTTGTTTTTCCCTTGCTGCTTGTAATATTTTTTCTTTCTATTTAATTTTTGATAGTTTGATTAATATGTGTCTTGGCATGTTTCTCCTTTGATTTATCCCTTATGGGACTCTCTGCACTTCCTGAGCTTGATTGACTATTTCCTTTCCCATATTAGGGAAGTTTTCAACTATAATCTCTTCGAATATTTTCTCAGTCTCTCTCTTTTTCTGTTCTTCTTCTGGGACCCCTATAATTCGAATGTCGGTGCATTTAATGTTGTCCCAGAGGTCTCTGAGACTGTCCTCAATTCTTTTCATTGTTTTTTCTTTATTCTGCTCTGAGGTAGTTATTTCCACTATTTTATCTTCCAGGTCACTTATCCTTTCTTCTGCCTCAGTTATTCTGCTGTTGATTCTTCTAGAGAATTTTTCATTTCATTTATTATGTTTTTCATCATTGTTTATTTGCTCTTACGTTCTTCTAGGTCCTTGTTAAACATTTCTTGCATTTTCTCCATTCTATTTCCAAGATTTTGGATCATCTTTCGTATCATTACTCTGAATTCTTTTTCAGGTAGACTGCCTATTTCCTCTTCATTTGTTTGCTCTGGTGGTTTGTTGCCTTGCTCCTTCATCTGCTGTGTTTTTCTCTGTCTTCTCATTTTGCTTAACTTACTGTGTTTGGGGTCTCCCTTTTGCAGGCTGCAGCTTTGTAGTTCCCATTGTTTTTGCTGTCTTCCCCCAGTGGGTAAGGTTGGTTCAGTGGGTTGTGTAGGCTTCCTGGTGGAGGTGACTGGTGCCTGTGTTCTGGTGGATGAGGCTTGTTCTTGTCTTTCTGGTGGGCAGGACCACATCGGGTGGTTTGTTTAGTGGTGTCTGTGACTTTATTATGATTTTAGGCAGCCTCTCTGCTAGTGGGTGGGGTTGTGTTCCTATTTTGCTAGTTTTTTGGCATAGGGTGTCCAGCACTGTAGCTTGCTGGTCATTGAGTGGAGCTGGGTCTTAGCATTGAGATGGAAATCTCTGCGAGAGCTTTCACCATTTGATATTGTGTGGAGCTGAGTGGTATCTGGTGGACCAGTGTCCTGAACTCAGCACTCCCACCTCAGAGGCACATGCCTGACACCCGGGTAGCACACCAAGACCCTGTCAGCCACACAGCTCAGAAGAAAAGGGAGAAAAAGAGAAATAAATAAATTAAATTATTAAAATAAAAAAATTTTCAACTATTAAAAATAGGATTAAAAAAATAAGCAGAAAAAGAAAGAAAGAGGAGAGCAACCAAACCAAAAATCAAATCCACCAATGATAACAAGC
>NW_020172669.1:452432-457923 GCF_003031525.2 Neophocaena asiaeorientalis asiaeorientalis | reverse complement strand
AGAACCCTAGGACAAATGGTAAAAGCAAAGCTATACAGACAAAATCACACAAAGAAACATACACATACCCACTCACAAAAATAGAAAAAGGAAAAAATATATATATATCTATATATATATATTTAAAAAAGGGAAGAGAGCAACCAAATCAATAAACAAATTTACCCATGATAATAAACTCTAAATACTAAACTAAGATATTGCACACAGGTTTGTTGGTGGCTGCAGCAGCAGCCTTAGCGTCTCATGCCCGTCTCTGGGGTCCGCGCTGATAGCCGCGGCTCGCGCCCATCTCTGGAGCTCATTTAGGCGGTGCTCTGAATCCCCTCTCCTTGCGCACCCGGAAACAATGGTCTCTTGCCTCTTAGGCAGGTCCAGACTTTTTCCCAGACTCCCTCCCGGCGAGCTGTGGCGCACTAGCCCCCTTCAGGCTGTGATCACGCAGCCAACCCCAGTCCTCTCCCTGGGATCTGACCTCAGAAGCCTGAGCCTCAGCTCCCAGCCCCGACTCGTTCTGGTGGGTGAGCAGACAAGCCTCTCAGGCTGGTGAGCGCTGGTTGGCACCGATCCTCTGTGCGGGAATCTCTCTGCTTTGCCCTCTGCACCCCTATTGCTGTGCTCTCCTCCGTGGCTCCAAAGCTTCCCCCTGCCCCCGCCGGCCCACTCCCTGTCTCTGCAAGACTCCTTTAGGAATCTAACTATTATAGACCCTTTTCCCATATACAATTTCACATGCAATTTTAGGAGGTTCATAGACCTCTTGAAGCATATCTGCGAACTGTTATGATGTCTAGATGAAGAACCCCTGGTTGTGGAATAAGAAGAAAAGAGGCATAAGGATGAAACACTGGCATTTAAGAAATGAGTAGTGGAAGAGTAGTTCGTGAAGGAAACTGAGAAAGAGAAACCAGAGAGTTACGGGGTGTCAGAGAAGGCAAGGAAAGAGTTTCAGGAAAGCTGAAATGGTCAGCAGAGTTAAGTGCTGCAGGGAGAAAGTAAGATAAGGACTGAAAAGTGATCATTGACTTTGGCAACAATGAGTGTCAGTGACCTTTGCAAGGGTTGTTTCAGTAAAATGCTGTGGACAGAATCCAGAATGCAGTGATTAAGGAGTGGATGAGAGAAGAGGAAGTGGGAACAGCAGGTGCTGGCCACATGTTCCCAAAGGGGCAGGGTGTGGAGGGGAGGCTTGTCTTTTGTTCATTTAAAACTAAATTGAGGGGCTTCCCTGGTGGCGCAGTGGTTGAGAGTCCGCCTGCCGATGCAGGGGACGCGGGTTCGTGCCCCAGTCCGGGAAGATCCCACATGCCGCAGAGTGGCTGGCCCAGGGCTGGAACCTGTGCTCTGCAACGGGAGAGGCCACAACAGTGAGAGGCCCGTATCGAAAAAAAAAAAAAAAAACTAATTGAGGGTGTCAAGTATCTTTTAGAGTTTTCTTTAAATTTGTCATGTCATTTTTTGATTTCTTACCATTAAAAAAAAAGAACAAGTAAACCAAGGAAATCAGATCTATAAGTGGAGTTTCACAGATTTCCAGTGCTTCTGTCTGATATTAATAAATGATGAATTGTGGTTTTAAATCCCTATAGTTCTATATCTCTTCCTCAGCTTCACTTAAGGTGTCTGTTTACCCAGAATCCACAATGCCTCAGGGAGTACTAAATAAGCACTATAGGTATATTCAGGCCAGACAGGCTGGGAATGAGAGAGGCAATAATGCTGGCTTTAGACCCTTGATTGAGGAGCCAGCTTTGTAATACCCAGCTTAGTAATTATGGGGGCTTTATGTTTGCATGCATGAACCTTAGTTAAGCTTTGTCACAGGTTTTCCAAAACAGCTGGGACTTTTGGTCTATGAAGACATTAATTTATGTCTCTAGGGGCTATACATAAATCAAACTGGGAAAGAGGAGAGGAAGAGTGAATTTCTTTGTGTGAATCCCAGCTCCCTGTTAACTGTTTAATTGAGGAGAAGGAAAGAGTCCTATGACAATTACTGAATTAGGGATGCATTATTATCTTCTGCTTGATGTATTCTTGCTTGGTGTATTTTTGCTAAGAAAGGCAGTAAACCCTCTCTCCCCTAAGAAGGCTCTGCTTTGTTGACCTTAAACGGAAATGTAGACTTAGATTTCACAGTTCCTGTTGTTTCAAAGGGAGGCTTAATGTTGGTGGTGATGGTTGTTAAACTTTGGTCTTCTTTTCTTACCATCTGCTGTGTAGTGGCCTTTCAGTCACCGTTCAGGGATAACAGCAAGGATCCCACCTGGGGAAAGCAGAGTAAAGACATAGGCCTTTGGAAATTCTGCTGTTTCTTCCTCTCTAGCCACAGAGAAGATTATTGGGAAACCTCGTCATCATAGAAGCAATTGTCATGTTGGAGTGAATTAACGATGGGAAGTTAGCCTCAGCCTAAATTCTTCTGACCTTTAGAAATATCAGTATAAATGATGCTGTAGTGAGCCAAGGTTTCACCCTCCCCTATTATTTTGGGTTCGTCTTTCAGTCACTGCGTGAATCTAACTGAAGAATGCCAAAATGTAGAAAAAGAGAGATTCTTCATAGTTTTCTTGTTTTCATTTGCACTGCCTTTTTAGCCTGATAAAGAAATAGGTGATAACAAATAGAATATACTCCACAAAATACTATAGGAACTCCTACCCACCAGTGTGTGTGTGTATGTGTGTTACTTACTAAACATTCTTAACATTTAGGAGCATGCTTATAGAGGGAAAAGACCATGTTATCCTCTAAAACAGTCCTATTATGCTACTGTCAGTGTCCAAATACCATAATCCCTAGCCCATGACTCAATTTGGTGTTTCTTGAGTTAGAAGCCACAAAGACACAAGTTTTTTCAGTGTTATGATACATTTTTTATTAATAAATGTCACCAGCAATGTTTATTCTTAAGACTATAGGTTTCATAAGAGCAGAGTAAGAGTTTTAATAGCTGTTTTATTACAGGATTGTAAAAAAAAGAATATAACTTATCCAAAAGATAAGCCTGCATATTGGAAATCTCTTGTAAATTAATACTTTTATAAGCACTAGGGGCAAAAAGGCATTGCTTTACAGTAGTTTTGACTACTACCTTAAGATTTAAATTAATACCAAAAATTTAAAACATGTTTATTGTGTGATTGCTGACTCAAAGTTATGGATGATATATGTTCTCAGATGTTCTCACAGCATATTACTAAGTTGAGCTGTGAGGAATATAATGTTTACTCAAAGTCAAGTTCTAAGGCATTTCCCATGGTTAATACATTATAAACGGTCTTGTTCAATGTAGTTCTTTCTGTCGTTCCTCGATTGTAGATGTTAAACTCTCCACTTCAGCTTGGATATATAATGATAATCTTTGTAAAACGCAATTTAATTGACTGATTTAAAAGTATATAAGCAACAGGATGAGAGGAGGAATGTTCAACTGTTTCAGTTCTCTATTAAAATTACAAAAATTGTTTAAAAATCCCATTTTGTCTGGGCTATTCCTCAGCAATAATTGATTGAAAAAATAAGGATGGTGTGGGAAAATATAATTCTTTAATTAGTCATTAGGCCACAGAACAGAATACATTATTAGACCTGTAAGAGACATTAAAATTTATCTAATCCAACCCTCTCATTGTACAGATGATGCACTATGATACAAATAGGTTAAATGACTTATCCAAGATCATACACTAAGTTAGTGGCATAGAAAGGGCTCTATCTCAAGTTCCCTGATTCTTAGTGCCTCAAGGTATTCTATACTGCCTCTAGAAAATTGGACAGGTGGAAACTGAACTCTGGCCTTACACTTTCAAAGCATGCACTCTACCTCTGTACATGCCCGGAGGTGCTTAATCAGCACTAACCAGCATGATTAAAATTGTTATCTTTTTAATTCAATAAGTTGCTTTGGAAAGCAACCACATAAAATGGATTGGAGGAGACACTTTGGCAGTAATGCCCTTCAATATATGTGGCAGGAATTAGATTCACTGCATTATGTATGCATCGCAACCTGCTGAGAAAGTGGAGTCCTAGGAAAGAGCTACCAGAGCTGGCCAGCACGACTGCTCTGATTCAATACGTAACTTCAAGTTTTGATGGAATTGATCACTCATTAGCCCATGGGCCAGGGAAAAGGAAATCAATGAGCAAAAGGAATCATGGTGATAAGAGAATACACCTAACCCCTGCCTTGCCCACATATGCCTTTAGCTGAATTGTATGTTCCCAAGACTAAAGAACCTTAAGACTGAAGTTTCACTCTACTCTGCATGGCATACTTGGATCACACCTCTGGAATAATGCTTTCTGTTCTGGGCACTATATCTTAAGAAAAACACTTGAAAAACTAGAATAAAACAAAGATGGTCAGGGCAAAGGATTAATCTCCAAAATATACAAGCAGCTCATGCAGCTCAATATCAAGAAAAACAAACAACCCAATCCAAAAATGGGCAGAAGACCTAAATAGACATTTCTCCAAAGAAGACATACAGATTGCCAACAAACACATGAAAAGCTGCTCAACGTCACTAATCATTAGAGGAATGCAAATCAAAACTACAATGAGGTATCACCTCCCACCAGTCAGAATGGCCATCATCAAAAAATCTACAAACAATAAATGCTGGAGAGGGTGTGGAGAAAAGGGAACCCTTTTGCACTGTTGGTGGGAATGTAAATTGATACAGCCACTATGGAGAGCAGTATGGTGGTTCCTTAAAAAAGTAGAAATAGAACTTCCATGTGACCCAGCAATCCCACTACTGGGCACATACCCTGAGAAAACCATAATTCAAAAAGACACGTGCACCCCAATGTTCATTGCAACTCTATTCACAATAGCCAGGACATGGAAACAACCTAAGTGTCCATCGACAGATGAATGGATAAAGAAGATGTGGCACATACATACAATGGAATATTAGCCATAAAAAGGAACAAAATTGAGTTATTTTGTAATGAGGTGGATGGACCTAGAGTCTGTTATACAGAGTGAAGTAAGTCAGAAAGAGAAAAACAAATACCGTATGCTAAAGCACATATATAGAATCTAAAAAAACGGTACTGATGAACCTAGTGGCAGGGCAGGAATAAAGATGCAGACGTAGAGAATGGACTTGAGTACACGGAGGAGAAGGGGAAGCTGGGACGAAGTGAGAGAGTAGCATTGATGTATATACACCACCAAATGTAAAATGGATAGCTAGTGGGAAGCTGCTGCATAGCACAGGGAGATCCACTCGATGCTTTGTGACGACCTAGAGAGGTGGGATAGAGAGGGTGGGAGGGAGGCTCAAGAGGGAGAGGATATGGGGATATATGTATACTTATAGCTGATTCACTTTGTTGTACAACAGAAACTAACACAAGATTGTAAAGCAATTATACTCCAATAAATATATATTTTAAAAGATTTAGCATCTTTAAACGTGAATGAAAATAAAATACAAAGACTAGATTAAAAAATAAATAAATAAATAAATGATTC
>NW_020172669.1:439614-451883 GCF_003031525.2 Neophocaena asiaeorientalis asiaeorientalis | reverse complement strand
AAAAAACGGTACTGATGAACCTAGTGGCAGGGCAGGAATAAAGATGCAGACGTAGAGAATGGACTTGAGTACACGGAGGAGAAGGGGAAGCTGGGACGAAGTGAGAGAGTAGCATTGATGTATATACACCACCAAATGTAAAATGGATAGCTAGTGGGAAGCTGCTGCATAGCACAGGGAGATCCACTCGATGCTTTGTGACGACCTATAATAAAGATGCAGACGTAGAGAATGGACTTGAGTACACGGAGGAGAAGGGGAAGCTGGGACGAAGTGAGAGAGTAGCATTGATGTATATACACCACCAAATGTAAAATGGATAGCTAGTGGGAAGCTGCTGCATAGCACAGGGAGATCCACTCGATGCTTTGTGACGACCTAGAGAGGTGGGATAGAGAGGGTGGGAGGGAGGCTCAAGAGGGAGAGGATATGGGGATATATGTATACTTATAGCTGATTCACTTTGTTGTACAACAGAAACTAACACAAGATTGTAAAGCAATTATACTCCAATAAATATATATTTTAAAAGATTTAGCATCTTTAAACGTGAATGAAAATAAAATACAAAGACTAGATTAAAAAATAAATAAATAAATAAATGATTCTTGCTAAGCTTTAAAAAAAAAAAGATGGTCAGGGACTGGAAAACCCAGTCATATAAAGAAAGGTTAGAAATTGGTGCTTCTAGTGCCTGGAAAAGAGAAAACTTAGGCATGGAGAAGGGGAAGGGAACTGACATATATTTAAGTACCTACTGTGTGCCAGGCACTTTGCATATATCACTTCATTTCATCCTCATACCACCCTATGCAGGAGGTATTATCTTTCTTGGAGGTATGTGGTTTGAAGGTGTCAGATCACTTACCTATTATAGAGTTAATAAAGAGCAGAGATAGGATACACAGTGCTAAAGCTCATGCTTTAGATAGGAGTCTTCAAATATTTGAAGAGCTGATTTAAAGGAGAGGATTAGGATTGATATGGTCATGACAGTAATAGTTGTTATAAAAGTAGCAATAGTATTAGCAATAAAAACAATAGCTGACATTTATTGAGCACTTATTTTGTGCCAGGAACTGTGCTAAGCACTGATTTATATTAACATGTTTAATCCCTACAATAATCCTAAAATGTAGGTACTATTATTATTTCCATTTTACACATAAGGAAACTGAAGCACAGGTTAAGTAATGTATCAATACTCAACATCATATAAGTGAGGGAGCCTGGATATGAGCTCAGGTGGTCATAAAAAGGCAGATTTTAGCCTAGCGTAATGGGGAAACCTTTCTACTCAAATTGTCTGGCAGTGGGATGGGTGTTCTGGTGAAGCACGGACTTTTCCAGCCTTGAAAGTATTTAAGCAGGGTCTAGGTACTGCTTTCAGACATGCTGTGCGTGAGATTACTTCACTGAAAGCGGGGTTAAGAGTAAGGTAAACTCAAAGGCCCATTTCAACTCTTAAAATTATATGAATCTAAGTTGACACATCTACTGGTTAGTGAGAGCCATGTCCTTTCTAGGCCTTTTGCGGACTTAGTTGGGTACTCAGAGCTCACAGGTAGACAGGCTTCACTTGTGTTACCATGTAGATGAGCTATTCGCACAGGAAAAGTATAAGTTGATGCCCTGGTCCATCACATGGAGAGAAGTCATTCCAATGATCTGTTGCAAAAACAAATTTATAAATCATTGGACAAGACCAAAAGAAATCCATTAATGAAAACTGATTAGCTTCCAGGGTTCTCTTCTCTAATTGCAATAGTTTATAATCCAAATGAAATTAGCACCCACTTTCAAATTCCAACTCTTTCATTTTAATAATTTCTTGCATTAATCTGCCATATGGTTCTTCCCTTTACAATCTTATGATAATGTCACTTATCTATTCATTCAGACACCTTTGTATTTCTAATATTGGCCAATTACAAAAGCCATCTGTGATTCATATAGCATTCTCACCCAGAACACAAAGGGTTTCATTTAACTGAAAAATACAAATGTACCATACCATGAGGAAAATAACCCACAGATATAGCTAAATAGCTTACCCTTTCTTTCTCTTCCTCAGCCTTTCTTTACCTTTTTTTGTCTACCTTTCTAAAATAAAGTATTTCAGGGAAAAATGAGCTCTTTAGGAATTCCATCACTGTCAGTAGTAGAAGTGAGAGGACACTATCATTAACCTCCTTTGTCTTGAGAGAACTGGAAGGGCGTCTAGGAATGTGCTTATCACTACTTCCTGTGGCAAAGATGACAACAAAAGATGATCTGGGAAGACAGTGGGTTGGAGAGAAGCTAATCAAGAACTTCTCTGGAGAAATACAAACATAAAAGCATAAGATTTGGGCTTCCCTGGTGGCGCAGTGGTTGAGAGTCCGCCTGCCGATGCAGGGGACATGGGTTCGTGCCCCGGTCTGGGAAGATCCCACATGCCGCGGAGCGACTAGGCCCGTGAGCCATGGCCACTGAGCCTGCGCGTCCGGAGCCTGTGCTCCGCAACGGGAGCGTACCGCAAAAAAAAAAAACATAAGATTTTTCAATCAGTTGCTCCTCAAACTGGCTGGAATCCCCATTGAAAGCCAATTGAGTCTTTGAATGTGTCCATTCTTTCTGGAGACACTGATCAATTTGGCATTATGATCAAAAATCAGAGTTCTCATACACTGATCCATGTGCCTTGCCAACATTACATGAATTTTTAATAAAATTTAATAAAATTCCCAGATGCTCAATCCCCTAGAGAAGAGAATTCTCTAAATGTAGTCTAGTTATGTTTCACAGCTAGCCTTTCTCTCAGTTCAACTTTACTTAAAGCACCAATGATATTTCAGAAACAATGTATGAGGCATATATTATTAGAACCATTTTTATTGACCTAACTGAGGCCTTTGATTTAGTCACCCATAAACACTTTCTTCAGAAATCCCATGATTCTGGGCTTAGCAGTGACCCTGTAAAATGGTTTCTCTTCATTTAGTTCTTGCCAACTTAGCCTCGACCTGGAGGTCCAAAATACTTGCAGACTGTCATTTTTAGTGAAGATTAACTGAAGCTTCTCTTTGGCTGATGGTGAAGGAGAGTTCAAAGACTATGCTGGCAGCTCCATTTGCTATCACAAAAAGTTTCTCCTTTCGAAATCATCTCCCTCTTTCTAGCTGATCTGCTTGCGTCAAGGCTACACTTTTTAGCAGAATTTATTCCTCGAGTTGCTTCTAGTGTATGTTATCCCCAAAGGCAAAACATTCATGGTAATACATATGACATAACTCATTTCAGTAGAGTAATAGAATGGCAGAGCTAACTGGGATGTTATAGAACCTTTAGCTTGATATCCTTGTTTTATAGATGGGGAAACTGAGGTTCAGAGGCGTTAAATGACTCATCTGAAGCCAATACAATTAATTGGCATCAGAGCTTAGAGTAGAAGCTAGGTCTCAGGGCTCCTAATCAAGTGCTCTTTCTACTCTGTCATGCTGCTTCATGACTAGCTAATTCATTTAGAATTTTTTTTTACAGTACATAACAAGCATTTATTAACCATTAATTCTGTTAAAAAGAAACATTATGCTAAAAGCTCAGGAAAACACAAGAGAAGTATAAAACATGGACTCTTGCCCTTGAGGGTTTTCTAATCTAGTTGTGAAGACAAAACACACACAGATGAAATGATTAAGTCACAAGGAAGAAAATAATTGTGAGCTTCTCTACCCTAAGACTCATATTTCATTCAGCTCTACATGCACCATTCCCAATACCTAGAACAGTAACCTAGAACATAACGTAGGGGCTCAACAGATGTTTAGTGAATTAAACGGAATAGCATGATGATAGAGAGAATAAATGCTGAATGACTGTAGAAGAAATTCCCCTTTTCTTGCTTATTTTTCTCTTTAACACTTGCCACCTTCTTACACAATATCATTTATTTTGTTTATCATTAATTTCATCCTCTAAATGTGAGCTTTCTGAGGGCAGAGATTTTTGTCTGTTTTACTCACTGCATATCCACAGAGCATAGGCCTGTGTCTGGAACAACATGTTCACCCAATAAATATTTGTTGAATGAATGAATGAGTGAATGAATGTTTTAGCCGTAACTTATCAAGGGAGTGCACATAGGTAAGGTCGAGGTTCCTGAAGTCTTGTGGAAGTTCAAGTTCAGGGTTAATGACCACAGGATAAAATATTTACCAAAGATGTATCAGTGTGTTTGCTGCAGCTTTCTTTATCATCATGGCAATTGGAAACTATTTAAGAGAGGAATAGCTAAGCAAATTATGGTACATCTCTATAATGGATATCATAAATCCATTAAAACAGCAACAGATATCTATATTCTTTGGGTAGATACTTATGATATGTTAGAAGGGATAAAATAAAATCACAGTACAGTCCTGTTTTTAAAACAATTATTGGAGGGGGAGGCTAGAGGTATACAAACAAAAAAATGTTTGGAAGGATTTACACAGAATGTTATTACCAGTTGGCAGGAGTAAGGGCGAGATTTTCATTTGCTTTTTAAAATTTTTGCTTTTTAAACATTTCCTATTGTCTGATTTTAAAACAGCAACAATCATAATATGCATGCATTATTTTAAAATCAGAAGAAAAGGGTATTTTCATTTTTAAAAAGAAGGCTGGGAACTTCATCCTGCAACAGTCCCAAGAGTGTAGAAATGATCTGCCTGGGTCCTGATGTGGGCCTGTGCTCATTACCTTCCCTCACCCTGCTTCTCTGTACCTCCCAGGGGCTCCTGTGTGATGTAAATTATAGTTGACTGTAACTGATTTAGGCAGTCTGGGTATCTAGAATTTATCTATTATAAATATATAGATTTATTATATGTAAGTATATTTTATATAGATATATTTTTTATATATTCTATGAGTGGCAACATGGCCTAGCAGTTAAGAGCAGACCTGTGTCTGAATTCTACTTATTATTACTTGTGTAAATTTACACATCTAACTTAATCTCTGAGATTCAGTTGCCTCATCTGTAAAACTGAGATAATAAGAACACCCACCTGTTAAAATTATAGTGAGAATTAAATGAGAAAATATATATAAAGCACTTGGAAAAGTGCCTTGCACATAGTAAACTCTCAGTGACTGGCAGCTATTTTTCCTATATAACTTTTTTTCTATATAACTCCTTCCGCTCCCCCTCTCCATGCCCTAGGATGAGAATTCTCTTGGAAATCTTAATTTTATTAAACTAGTATGCAAATGTGTTAAAATGCAGCAACATTCTTCTAGCTAACCTGAATCTAGTGTATCAGGTTTTTTTCAAAGTTAATTGCAGCCTGATTTGGTTCTGTTCAGTATCACATCTATTTCCACAAACAGGAAATTGTCTTTTCTAGATTTTGATTGGCAGGGATGGTTTTATAAACTTTATTGAATTACATTAGTGTTGCTCTATGGTAGAGGAGACACTTTCATTATAAGCCTCTATTCCTAGGTGCTTATCTTTTTCATAAAATTACCCTTTGGACTGAAATATTTTCAGCTTGTTTTCTATTTCAGATGGGATGGAAAAAATTGGAGGGTGGGGAAAATGGGAAATTTCTTCCTTGACTACTGAGCAATCACATTTTAAGATTTTCCTGTTTGCCCCTGTGGTTTCAGAATGTTAAAACCTCATAAGAACCCAGAAACACACAGCACAATTATTTTAAAGAACAGCTTGCAGAAATTCCACAGGAAGCAATAGTGTATATATGAGATCAGAGTTTTAGGAAGACATGTTACCTGGCCTCCGAAACTTTCTTTTTCAAATCATCCTTGACAATCCAGATTTTTTTTAACAAATAGATTTATTTAAATTGAATCCTGCTGTTTCATATTCCCAGCTGTCTTCCTTTCTCACCTTGGTTGAGAAATGTTTGTCAGGAAAAAAATAGAAGTACAAAGTAAACAAAAAGAAAATATTAGAGAGGAATTAAGGAAAGCAAGGATTTGTAAATGGAGTTGGAGGCTCAGCTAAGAGGCTGATCAGAGATTCCCAAGACTAAAAGCCAGAGCCCAGTGCCCTGGTACTTTGGGTCAAATTGCTGTCACCAGGATTTAAGAAATATGGGGTACCATTGTAAGGAGAGCTCTGTTCATTAGAGATAATCACAACTAAAGGGGATGTGCCTGAGGACCTGAAAGAGGAGTAGAGGCAGCTGAAAGAGAGCATCCAGGCTATATATAGGTGTGAAAGTGGAATATAGAAACATCAAAACACCAAGAAGGTGAAGTAATTTTTGATAGGAATATACTTATTGCCATTTTATTACAAAAGCCACAAATAACACATGTTGGCAAGGATGTGGAGAAGAGGGAACCCTTGCACACTGTTGGGTATGTAAATTGGTGCAGCCACTGTGGAAAATAATATGAAGGTTCCTCAAAAAACTAAAAATAGGGATTTCCTTGGGGGTCCAGTGGTTAAGACTCCATGCTTCCACTGCAGGGGGCACAGGTTCGATCCCTGGTTGGGGAACTAAGATCCTGCATATTGTGCAGCACAGCCAAAAAATTTTTTTAACTAAAAATAGAACTACCATATGAGGCAGCAATTCCACTCCTGGGTATATATCTGAAAAAAATGAAAATGCTAATTTGAAGAGATACATGCACCCTATATATATATATATACACACAATGAAATATTACTCAGCCATAAAAAGAATGAAATTCTGCCATTTGCAACAACATGGATGGACTTGGAGGGTATTATGTTTAGTGAAATAAGTCAGACAAAGACAAATACAGTATGTTATCACTTATATGTGGAGTCTAAAAAACAAAATAAATTAGTGAGTATAACAAAACAGAAACAGACTCACAGATACAGAGAACTAACTTGTGGTTACCAATGGGGAGAGGGAAAGAAGGAGGGGCAAAATAGGGTTATGGAATTAAGAGATACAAGCTACTATATATAAAATAGATAAGCAACAAGGATATATTGCACAGCACAGGGAAATATAGCCATTATTTTATAATAACATTAAATAAAGTATAATCTGTTAAAATATTGAATCACTGTGTTATACACCTGAAATTGATATAGGTTTGTAAATCAACTACACTTCAGTTTTTTAAAAAGCAGCAAAAAGACATAGGCCCAAAGGCGGGGCTCTGTAGTAGTAGCTAGAGAAAGGAAAAACAAGAAGGGAATGTGTAATCACCTGAACCACTATTAAGCTGTGGGGTTATTGCAACATTAACTGTAACTTACCTCAACAACTCCCATTTAAATTGTAAACTCCATGAGAGTAGGGCTTAATATCTGTCTGTTCACTGATACAGTCCCAGCACCAAGAGCCATCCCTGGCACATAGTAGGTGCTTACTAAATATTTGTTGAATGAATGAATGATCTGCATAGAAATTTAAGGTTTCCTCTCACCAGAGTAAAGATATTTGTGTACCTGAACTTCCTCTATGTGCTGCAGTAGAAGGACGAGGAGAAAAAAGGTGACCTTAAACCCAAGATATAAAGCAAGCGGCAGTGAACTGGGCTCAGGGCAGGGATGGTTTGGGTAGCTGGCTTTGGAGAGTGCTCCGTTTGTCTCAGTTACTCAGCACAAAATTGCCTCCAATTTTCAGATCTCTTTTCCCTGGATCCTGAGGTGTGCTATGCTGGAATTAGAAAGGAGGGTGCCCTGAGGAAGAGACCTCTTGTTTGATATCTCACCTGCTACTGACAGCCTATGGTAGTTGCTGTTCCATTGCCTGATTAAAAACAAAAAAGGAACAGCCTTAGAAATCAGATATCCTTCTCTCCTTGTTACTCTCTTAACATGTGCATCCCTTCTGTGGGCCTGTTATGCCAGCCTCTAGAACAGTGCCTGGCACCTAGCAGGTACTCAATAAATATTTGTTGAAGGAATGGCCCTGCCTGGTCATGCAGTTTTATAAGACCACCTAGTGTGTTGGAACCCTTTCCACAATCCCCTAAAGAACATAGGACCATATCAGGAAGAGCAATTATGAGGAAATTGGAGAAAAGGAATGGAAAGTAATTAAAATTTCATATATGCCCAAATTCTGGTACACTTTGGGGAATCCCCTAAGTGTCTCAGATGAGTTGCAACTCCAAATCAAACGTGTAAAGCAGTTATTTTAAATGTGCAATGCTAAGACTCAAGAAAGTTTAGCACCTGCTTTCCTTCTAAGGTGAAAAGGAAATTTAGTCCTATATGTATGTGTCATTATACATGAATACTTACACCTTGGGTGACACTGTTAAAACATTTCTGTCTTTCTTGTGTTTCTCTGGCCCATCAGTTAATGGGTTATACTTAGATATGTAACTCAAGACTTCCTCACTCCTAATCCCAAAGCATTTGAGCATAACCAACATTTGGCTAGAAGGGGGTGGTCTGTGTAGGCAGATGTGCTTTCTACAGGATGAAAGTTGGAATTTGAATGCCGAAAGGTTTATAGGCAGGCCTTGGAGGCTCATGCTTTAGAGGCCAGGAAGTAAAATATCATGGGCAATATTTTTAATACTAGGGCTAGATGTGTAGGATGTGAAGCTAGTACAGGAAATGTAGAATAAGAACATTTGGCAACCTTGTGCTTCCTGTCTAAAATAACTCTTATGGAACATCAGTGGGAGGTAGTAGACTATAGTGAATTCTAACACTTTCCTTATTAGCCTCCTTATACTACTGAATTCTTCGTATGTTATAGAGTTTTTTCTCTTTTATTTTCTGTTCTTAGAAAGGTCACATCCCAAGTGTGTGTGTATGAGGTGATATCTGTATTTAGTTTCTAACTTTAGGTGCATTTGTTTTCCTGACTTGCATCTTCAACAACTGACATGGTATTGCTTGGGCAAGACATTTATTTTGAGCACTATAAGATTTCTGACGGAGTGCTGTAAACTCCAGCTCTAAATTGATGTTGAAGAATCGATAAACTACTTAGCAGAGGAGTAAATGACTTGAGGTAAAAATAACCAAGTAAAATGTAACTCCCACTTTCTGTTCAAGTGTGTGTAGTGAGAAGGAGCATATCTGACAAATGATTATCATCCTCAAGGTCCTGTCCCGTATATGGGTTAACTTTGCAGATATTCTTTTTTTTTTTTCCCATTCAGAAAGAGATCACCACAAAAGGAGATCAGAATCTGCTGTCTGCTGATTACAGTTTGGCAAAAGATTTAGGATCATGAAACCAGCCAGATTCTTTCCCTAAAGAAATCAGAGTTATTTTCCCCTGGTTAGAGTACCTTTGATAGCAATGTGTTGATAAGTGATTATAGAAGACCTGAAGAAGAGCATCCATATTTTGGATGGCATGAATTGACTTCTTCCTCCTTTTCTTTTGGTTTATTCTAAGTACTGTGTCTCTCCCCATTTGACCATTGTCCTAGATATTTTTCAGTGGGACCCACTAATTCATTTCATAATTCAGCAAAAATTTATTGAGCACCTACTTGGTGCCACATACTCTGTTAGATATTGTAAATACAACAGTGAAAAAAAGATATACAAAGGTCCCTGACCTCACTGAGCTTTGAGGCAGACAAGTGAGCAAAGAAATAAGTACATGTGTAAAATTCCTAATGATGGTGGTAAGTGCTAGCACAGCTATTGATGAAAAAAAAATTGGCAGGACCTACATAGATATAATGGAAGGAAGGTTTCTCTGAAAAGACTCATTTCGGCTGAGATCTGGTAACAGAAAAGGTATCTGTCACACAAAGAGCCTAAGGGACAGTAGGCACAGGTCTCTGAGGCAAGAAAGGACTGGGTGTGTTGTAGGAACAGAGGGAAAGCTAGCACAGTTGAGTGAAAGGGAACATGCCATGAGATGACGTTGGGAGAGGTAAATAGGGGCCACATCATACAGGGTTTATAGACCTCAAGAATTTTGGATTTTATTCTAAAAGCAGTGGGAATCCATAGAAAGTTTTTAAGCATGGGAGTAATATGAATTTTAAAATATATTTTATAAAGACTAATTTGGCTGCTCAGTGGAGAATGAGTTAAAGGTGGGCAAGAATGGAAGCAGGACAGCCTATTAGAAGGCCATTTCTTTTTATTGCAGGAGTCTAGGTAAGAGAAAATGGTGACTTGGACAAAGATGATATTAGCAAAAATGAAGAGAAATGGAGAGATTCAAGATGTATTTTGAAGTTAGAATCAATAGGCAGGATTTACTGATGGTTGAGAAATACAGGACACTGAAATAGTAGAAATAAAGACTGACATCCAGTAAAAAGGGAAAACTGATGATGCAGAAGAAAAGGGATGTCTGCAGGAGCAAAGTCTTTGAGCAGGCAAGAGAAGATGGGATTCAGGGACACTCTATTTTAAAAAGACAGAAGAGACAGAGTATAGATAAAGATGTAGGTCAGTTTGTAGATTTGGTGGTGGGAAGATGAGAGAGCTCTTTCTGATGACTTTTGTTTTCTCCATAATATGAGGCAAGATCATCAGCTAAGGGCAGGAAGTGGGAGAGGAGTGGGGAAGATGTGGGAGGATTGAGGAGAGACCTGAAGATATATCATAGTCACTTTGAAGAGTGGGGAAGCAAGTTTAATGCAGAAGTAGCATTGCTGCACAGAGATGAGCACTCAGTTGAGGCTTGTGATCGTGATTACTCTAAATGAAAGTGAAGCCTGTCAGCTCAGCTATGGGAATGTTCTCTAGCCATGTTCAATAGGTCAGGTGCAGGCCCAGAAAAGACAGTATAACTGAATTCTACTTGTATTTTGCCATATGAATGTATCTGGGAAAGCATAATATGATATAATGGAATGAACGCTTGACTAGGGTTTAGAAGACCTGCACTGTAATGCAAGTTCAAGCTACTTGCAAACCGTGTGACCTTAGGCCAGTTGTTTAACCTTGCTCTGCCTCCCTTTTCTCATTGGTAAAATAAGAAGGTTGGACTAAATAATCTGTGTGTGTGTGTGTGTGTGTGTGTGTGTGTGTGTGTGTGTGTGTGTTGCATTACTTCTTTATATTCTATTCCAGGTATATCACTAACATTCTATCTATAAAAGAAATAAAGCTGAATCTTGCCAGTTTAATTTAGCTCATTCCTAAAGAGGCACCAGTGTGATACAATGCAGGGCTAGAGGAGGATGGGGGCAGGGAGCCGTCAGAGAACATGACAGAGCCTAAATTCTGCTACCAGCTTAGGGTGAGCCCTTGGGCAAGTCATTTCACCTCTTTTGATATCCCTGTTTCAATCTATGAAAAAAGGATGATCTCAGATTATTTCCAAGTCTAAAAGACTTTCAGAAAATTACTTTAATCAGATCTAGTTGCTGTTACCCAAAGAATGGAAGGCTCCTTGCTCCCTGGAGGATTTCTCCTGCGGTCCTCACCGAATCTTCCTCAGGCCCCATGAGGAACACAAGTTGAGAAGCACCTACCCACCCTGAGATCCAATACCCTAGAAATGGATGCTTGATAAGATGTCTTGCTGAGATTTATTTACCTATCCTGGGGGAGGGAGTGGGGGGTGTCTGGTTTTGCCAGGTTGTTCCCCCTGCAACCTGCTTTAAACTCCACCGCATTTCTGTTGCTTATGCCTCTGAGCAGGGGAATGTATTGGTGATACTGTTTTTCTTACGTCAACAAGCCAGTGAGTACCAACTCAGGGCTCTCATCTTCCAGGCCTCCTTAGTAGTTTATCTTGTCTTCTCTTGCAGTCTTTGTCTGTTGAAGCTCAAATAGGAAGACAAACCTAGCCAACTGCTTTGTGCAGGGAAGACTCCCTCTTGATCCTAGTCCAGAAACACTTTGCAGCTCCCCAGCAGCAGTTCTGGCCTGAGATTCCTCCTCTGTTGATCCTCCCTATCAAAAGTTTTTATATGTATAGCTGATTCACTTTGTTATAGAGCAGAAACTAACACACCATTGTAAAGCAATTATACTCCAATAAAGATGTTTAAAAAAATGTTATGACTTCAAGCTTTAGCCTCCACAAAATCTGTAAAGCTCAACAATGGAAAATCATGTCCAGAGATCAAATCACCTAATGACATCAAAGGGAAAAAAATCTGATTTCCTGACTGCCTTATCATCATTTTCTTTTTTTAAATACATCTTTATTGGAATATAATTGCTTCACAATACTGTGTTAGTTTCTGTTGTATAACAAAGTGAATCAGCCATATGCATACATATATCCCCATATCTCCTCCTTCTTGAGCCTCCCTCCCACCCTCCCTATCCCACCCCTCTAGTGTTGTCCCAAAGCACCGAGCTGATCTCCCTGTGCTATGCTGCTGCTGCCCACTAGCTA
>NW_020172669.1:432224-439413 GCF_003031525.2 Neophocaena asiaeorientalis asiaeorientalis | reverse complement strand
CGTGTGCCACATCTTCTTTATCCATTCATCTGTCAATGGACATTTAGGTTGCGGACTAAATAATCTTTAGGTTTCTTTCCAGCCCTAAAACTGTGATTTTTTTTCTTTCTGTTGGGACAGTTCCTAATCTCAACCAATTTGTTATTAATGTCGTGGTTAAGCATGTAGACTCCGGAGCCAGACTGCTTGGATTTGAATTCTAGCCCCGTCACTTTCCAGCTGTGTGAGCTTGAGTAAGTGATTTCACCCTTCAGTAGCAGTTTCTTCATCTTTGTAATGGGCATTAAAATACCACATACCTTAGTAGGGTTATCGTAAGGATTAAATGAGTCAATGCATTTGAAGCTCATAGAACGGTGCCTGTACTGTGCTTTTAATAAATGTTAGTCATTATTATTATCCCAACAAGTTCTACATCATCCCTTTGGCCATAAAAGATATGAAAGCTTGGGATTTCACATACCACCCGACACCATATTTAGAGCACATCATTTTGCTTCAGGGTGGCACTGTGGCATATAGTAGGCATTTAATCAAAGCAATTATTATAATTATGGTACCCTGCCCTAATATTTACCTTCTTATGTCAGCTCTTGAGGTATAGGTAACTTTTGTCCTTATTACTTATTATTTCCCTGGAGCACAGAGGAACAACTAGCCCATCAGAAGGAAAGACCTAAAAGGAAAAGCGGGATCAGCAAGTACATTAGAGATAGGGTGAAACTAGAAGGGCTAGAATAAAGAAGTGTACATTGATATTTGTTACAATAAATATTATAAACACATAGAATACATTTAACATTGAAATTTTCCTTTGGAGTTTGAATATTATCTGCCAGTGAAAATTGGTTAATAGAGCCCATGACAATAGTATGCCTGATCTCCACCTGGCTCAGTCTAAGAAGGTCACCTTTGCCTTTCACTTCGGGACAAAGGCATCTTCCATGGATCCCTGCTGATCAAACTCCAGGGAAGTGGCCATTCCTATGAAGTCCTTGAGTTCTTTGATGGAAAGGCATCATATGAGGCTGAAAATGTAATAAAATCTCATTCATAGTTGACCCTCAGAACTGCTTTGGGAGCAGTACCTACTTTGCTTCCTGGGTTTGAAAACACCCTACTGAATTTTATTGATTTTCTTAAGGAAAAGAAATATGGAGAATAGAAGCTCATTTCAGTGCTTTCGTGTAATGGTAATTAAACTAGATCATAAAGGGCTCAGAAAGGAGCTCAACTAATATAGATATTTTAATCTCAATGTGATTTTCCACATGGTATTAATTACAAAGATAAATCAGACTCAACTTTTTTTATCAATAGTATTTCATAAAAATATTAGATTTAATTCTTCTTTCTAAAATCTTGGTCATTCTTGTTAAATGCATTTCATCTAATCAGACTGTTGATTTCTTCTATGAAATTGAATGACTAATATTAATGCAGAATTTTATCAACTTAAAACTCAAAGTAAACTTCCATCCCAGCCCTAATATCTCCTTGTGTGTATGTGCTGGTTAAGTAAAGTAACTTGAACTCAGAAGTTAAATTACCTTTGCTAGAGCCTGCAAAGCAGATTAGTGAGTATGAATTATGAGCTTGCTTTCTGTCTCAGATATTTGCACATATCTGTTTCTCCCACTCTAAAATGATTGTGATAATAATTGTAATCTTGCCGGGATACACTGTTCTAGTGGCTGGAGCATCAACTCGGATATTGGAATACCATTTACAGTTGGGCAAGTTCACTTCACTTCTCAATCCATTTCCCCTTCAGAAAAATAACAGTGATAATATCTGTCCTTATCTATTTTTCTTGGAGGTTGTAAGAATAAATGAAACATGGGTGGAAACAGTTTGAGCATAAATACATAAATCTGAAGAATTATGACTCCTCAGGATTTAGACATACTAGTATCTGTGTTTTTAGAAAGTCCCTCCCTCTTCATAAACACATGCATAATACAATCCATCACCACATTTAAAGAAACATACATACAAAACCTTATGTTATCTAATATGCTTTTTTTAAATGGTAACTTTGCACTGTGTGGAATTTGATCAACACATTAACATACTTATATCTGGCTATGCATGCATCCATTCATTCATTAATATATTCCACAGATATTTGTCAAGTTCCTACTGTGTGCCAGGTACTATGCTTTGCTGGGAGAAAACTATACTAGTCAAGACAGGACTGATTCTTGGCTCACGAGCTTAAGTCTAGGAAGGAAGATGACAAAGTTTAAAGTACTATAATGGGTGATTGTTAAGAGGGTAATAGAATACCTGTCAGGAATACAGAACCTGAAATGTGGAGGGTAGAGAAGGTGGAAAGACTTCCCATGAAAGTGATGTTCATACTGAGGCTTAGAGAATGAGTAATTATAGCCTAGCGAAGAGGAGTGGAGAAGAGTATTCCAATCAGAGGGGACAGTATCACTGCAAAGCTTTGTAGTATTTTGGAGCATGTATCCACATTTAGAAATCAGCCCATTTACAGATAGCTGTGCCTCTGCCTAAATTTGGAGGAACTTCATGACTTTTCAGACCTTATGGATTGTTAGCTCTGTCCCTAGACACAGTGTATGAATGAAACCCTGCCCTAGCATGACTGGTTTTGCTCTTTGATTACTTTTCTAACTCCTAAAAATCAAGTTCTCAATCTCAAATGTTTTATTAGGGCTTTCCTATGGTTCTGAGTGCTGTTTATTTTGGGTATCAAGATTACAGATAATTGCACATTTACATTTAACATGAATTTAAATGCTTTTCATGAGTTTCTGAATTTGGGGCCGGGTTAATTAGTCTATTAGTAGAGAGTTGTGTCCATCAACACAGTCTGTTTTATCTACATAAACCCCAGCAAGCGTGTATAATTTCCTGATATTGACATAGGCTCAGAAACCACTAGTCTATGTGATTTGGATAGTGACCATTTCTCTATAAACCATTTTTAAGACCATGTAAATTACTTTCTAAAATTAGTTGAAGTTAGTTCCCTCTTAAACGTTCTAGGATTTTCTTCCTCACTGAGCTCTGGCTACTAAAGAGCTTTCAATTGTATATGTTTGAACTACTTCATGTTGACTTTTAAGAATTTTTCTACACCATTTGCGAAGCATCAGGCTGCTGCCTTGTGTTTTCCTCAAACTAAAAACAGTGTACACTCCAAATTAGTGTCTAGACCTAATCCAAGCACAGGAAAGTTCACCTGAAAGTAGAGTGTTTTATGAAGTTAACAAAGGGCATGGTGACTCATCTCACTGGCTTGAATATGGAGCTAATGTCTGCAGATGCTGTCACTTTTGAGGCACAACAAATGAATGATTTAAAATGTGATCCTAGTATGCACTTGACAATATATATAGTGAAAGTTTATGATGTGTAATTGCATATGCTTATCTCTTTGCGGGGCTTTATTTAAAATAAAAAAGGGACCCTAAGCCCAGCTCTCTCGATTTGAACTGCATAAGCTGATGGCTGACAAAACAGGGTTCAGAGTTGACATAATATCTACCATATGGCTAACTTTAGTTTTCTAAAGTAAGCAACAACAGTTGTAAAGGAAATGTACTTCTCCATCCTTTCAGAAAGTATTGTATTATGAAAAACTTCAAATATAGAGAAAACCGTGGTATACGTTTATACCTACCGTACATGTACAGTCTTACTAAACATTAATATTTTCCACATTTGTTAACAGTCCTTTAAGAATACAGATAGGGTTGACCAATTGAAGTTTACTTTGTACCTCTCCCTAGCCACATTTTCCTCCCTTCTTCCCCAAAGGAACTATCATCCTGAAGTTGGTGTGGGTCTTGCCCATCCATGTGTTTGTACATGTAAGCATCTAGAAACATTTTGCATAGGCTCAGTATTTACAATATTTATATCATACTTTATATATCTTTAAGCAACTTTCTTTTTTCACTCAATATTAATATTTCTGAGATTTATCTATATTGATATACATACCCATTCATTTTAGCAGCTATAGAGTATTTCACTTTATGAATGACTGTTTCTCAACATGTCTGTTTCCTTTTTGATGGAGTTTTTAGGTTTTTTCTCACTTTTCACTATTACAAAAAGTACTCCAAAACCATCATTGTATTTGTCTCCTGTGTATGTGTGTTTCACTTTGAAGTGGCATTTCTGTGTTCCACAGTGTGTGCATCTTCAGCTCTACTAGACATTGCCAGGTTGTTCTCCAGAGTTGTAATACCACTATCTTATAGCTCAGGCTGCTATAACAAAGTATCATAGACTGGGTGGCTTATAAACAATAGGAATTTATTTCTTACAGTTCTGGAGACTGGAAGTCTGAAATCAGGGTGCCAGTGTGGTCATGATCTGGTAAGGACCCTCTTCCAGGCTTCAGACTGTCAACTTATGTATCCTCACATGGCAGAAAAGAGGGCTAAAGAACTCTCTGGGGTCTCTTTCATAAGGACACTAATCTCATTCATGGGGGTTCCACCTTCATGACTTTATTACCTCCCAAAGACTCCACCTCCTAGTACTAACACATTGGAGTTAAGTATTTCAACATAAGAATTTTGGGGAAACACAAACATTCAGTCCATAACAACTATTTTATACTTCCACAAGTAGTAAAAGAGGGTTCCTGTTTCTCCACACTTTTCAGCACTCAGTGTTGTCAGACTTAAAACATTTTGCCAATTTTGTGGGCATGAAATGATGTCTCACTGTTGACCATTCTCTCACTTAACTAGTGAGGTTTAATATCCTTCCATGTGTTTACTGGCCACGTGTGTTCCCTCTTCTATGAGTTGCCTATTCATATCATTTGTCCGTTATTCTATTTGGTTGTTAGTCTTTTTCTTAATTGATTTGAAGGAGATTATCTATTCTGCCTACTAATCCCTTGTGCTTTGTAAATATCATCTCCCAGTTTGCGGCTTGTCTTTTAACTTTGCTTATCCTGCCTCTGTTGAACAGAACTTTTAAATTTTAATTGAATAAAATGTATCAAGGACCTATCCTTTAAATATAAAACTGTGTGTAAGACAGTATCATTCCCATACAACCTGGAGTCCTTCTCATTAAATTAAAATAAAGCAACTTGAAGTGAGACACCAGATTATATTGATATGACTTCATATAAAATAAAAGCTCAAGAGGTTACCTAGAAAGCACTGACATGGCCATCACTAAAAATGTAACTTCAACAGACCATTAAAGAAACTAAAGTTATGCAAGGTGAAAAAGTTCTAGAGATCTGCTGTACAAGAATGTGCATATTGTACAGTAAATAACAATACTGTAGTATACACTTAAAAATTTGTTAAAAGGGTAGATCTCTGTTACGTGGGGGTTTATTTTGCCATAATAAAAAAGAAACTAACTAATTCAGTACATGTCCTTTCAACCTTAAAAAACAGTGATTTCACAGGAAATCTAAGTGTTAGTTCCTTTATTTATCAATAACTGTGTTCCTTGGACAAGTCATTTCACCTCTCTACTAATTTTTTTCATATATGAAGTAAGGAAATTGTATTATGTGTTCTCTAACGCCCATTACAACTCTAAAAGTTCGATGGTATGGTCTAATGCTTTCAAATGTTCAATAAGAATTTTCCCAATTTCAGATCATGCAGATTTTCAAGAATTCCACTAGCATTTCTTGGAGGTCTTCTAATATACATCTGTACTCCCTTTTGAACCTTTGTGGGAGGTCATCAGTAGTGCTAAAACAACTCCTGTAGATGTTCTTGGAAGACCTAAGCTAAGAGAAGAGAATTAAGAAGAAGACAAATTGTATAAGGTCAGAAAAGGAAGAGGGAATGAAGATAGTGACGTGTGTTTGGAAGGGAAGTCTCAGCACTATTCCATAACACCAAAGCCATCAGTGTCCTGTGTTCTGAAAGTCAGAAAAAATGCTTTTGCTTTAATAAAGAACAGAAGGTCTACTCTGTGGAGGTCAGTTGGTCAAATATGTGGATCTTGGGCAAATGCATCCATAGCAGTATCTGACTTACAAAACACTGCCCTTGGCATTTAAAGATGACTCTTATCACAGCTACTGATCTCTGTTGGCAAATGACTGCCTTTTGCACTCGGCTTCCATGTGAAAACTACCTCCTGATTTGCAGTCAAAGCCACTACTAGACGACTTTTAAAAAATGTGATTGTGCTTTTAATATTCTAGGCCCAAATCCTGGCTCAGAAATAACTATTATATCCCTAAGATCTACTGCTGCACCCCAACACTGTGTCCGGTGTGTTTGAAGTGAGCATCCTTAAATCATTCCTCTACTTTACAGTCTCCAATTTCTTTTTCCTAATTATCTTTCATTGTGCATTTTTACTGTCCCTTTATCTATCTTGCAGTATCCCAGTTTCATTAGAGAATCTTAGTGTGGGTGGTATTCTTCTGTAGGACTTCTAGGTGATGCTAATGAAACTGTGCAGGAAGTCAGATAGCATCCAAGTCTCATAGCAAAATAAAAAGATAGGCATGGCTTTTGTGCTCCTCAGCACCCTTTTACATTATACTCAAGCCTCATAGACCACTAACTTTTCCTTAAATATACTTTTGCACTCTCTGCACTCAGTGTCTTTGCTCCAGAAATCCCTTTTGCCTTCCCCTCATCTGCTTTACATATTCTTTAAGAACCAGCTCAAATTTGACTTATTGAACAGGTCACTGAAGAATTAGTCACTGCATTTTATTTTATTTATTTTTTATTTTTTTTGCGGTACGCGGGCCTCTCACTGTTGTGGCCTCTCCCATTGCGGAGCACAGGCTCCGGACGCGCAGGCTCAGCGGCCATGGCTCACGGGCCCAGCCGCTCCACGGCATGTGGGATCTTCCCGGACCGGGGCACAAACCCGTGTCCCCTGCATTGGCAGGCAGACTCTCAACCACTGCGCCACCAGGGAAGCCCCTAGTTACTGCATTTGAGCACTTTGTTTATACCCAACACCTTGTTTTATGGCTACTTGTTTATATCTGTTCTGCAGGTCCCGCAAACACACACACTACACACATTCCGTAAACTTAATTTTCACTTGTCATAAAGATGTACCCCGGGCTTCCCTGGTGGCGCAGTGGTTGAGAGTCTGCCTGCCAATGCAGGGGACACGGGTTTGTGCCCCGGTCCGGGAAGATCCCACATGCCGTGGAGCGGCTGGGCCCGTGAGCCATGGCCGCTGAGCCTGC
>NW_020172669.1:402240-431585 GCF_003031525.2 Neophocaena asiaeorientalis asiaeorientalis | reverse complement strand
ACATATAAGGAGTGACTTATTTGTGAACAACCAAAATAAACTTCATATTAGCCCAGTCCACGTGCTATAAAGCTTAGACCATAAGAAGAGAATAAAAAACAGCATTCTAAGACATATGTCTTGGCCTTGTTTAAAAGACCATGAAAGAGTAAATTTTCATTGCCACCCCAGTGGAACCTAGTACTATAGCAGTGACACCAATCTTGGCAAATGTGGAACTAGCGTCATTACTTTATTTATTTATTTATTTTTTTGTTAGGTTGTTCACTGCCAATGAGTGGTGAGAGTGGGCAACCTTGTCTTGTTCCTGATCTTAGTGGAAATGCTTTCAGTTTTTCACCATTGAGGATGATGTTTGCTGTGGGCTTGTCATATATGGCCTTTATTATGTTGAGGAAAGTTCCCTCTATGCCTACTTTCTGGAGGGTTTTTATCATAAATGGGTGTTGAATTTTGTCGAAAGCTTTCTCTGCATCTATTGAGGTGATCATATGGCGTCATTACTTTAGGTAGTGTACTGTAAACTTTCTTCATGACAGTGTTACAGATGCTATCTGAAGTAGGTATTCCAGCATCAACACTTGTTAAAATTGTGGTGAATGGTTCATTGTGTTTTCAACAGCTACACATAAATTAACTCCTCCTCTGTAATGGAATAGCTAGTGCAGCTACCAACAAAGATGAAACAAATTGTAATTTTCTGATATCTTTAGGTAACTAAAGCAACATGTTTCTATTAATAAACTTAATAAAACTCTCATGAATATTATCACTTACTCCTTTTGTCACTTTTATCACCATTTCTTGTTGGTCAATAGGAACATAACAGGAACTCACTTCCAGGCCAGAGGATTTTAAAGAAAATATTGATCAGCCTTAGCTAATTAAAAATAACTAAAAACCTACTGATCTTTATATCACACACTAAGGCAATTAGGAGCTTATCATAAACATGCATTCTATGGTATACAAAGAGAGATATAAAATTGCTAGTTTAGTCTCTAGTTCTGTGAAATGGGAGACAATATACAAAATGAAGAACTATACATTCCATAGCTCAATAATGTGATAGAAACTGCATGTACTTGGATAATACAAATTAAGGAGAGTTCCTTATGCTATAGGGTTATTCCCAGAAGGCATTTTTGAGGGTCTTGTTAGGCTATTTTCTATACCACCAAAATCACATTTGCCGAAGTTTGGGGTCTACCTTCCTTGCTACGAGTAGCAGATATCTGAGATCTTTGCAGGTGTTACAGAGTTTGAAATTTCTTTCCAAAGTTGCATATGCCCTTCTTTATACCAAATTAGTGGTGATTTTGTGTGCATTTTTGTTTGTTTATTTATTCCAGCTTTATGGCTAAATATTGGAACCGGCACTTTCTAACCCGTTCACATATACAACTCACTTACCCATCTTCTATACCACTTATCTTCACATCTCAAGGTTAGAAGGGGCTATGAAAGAAGTCTTAGCTTTGTCTGTTGTGTCATTTGCAAATATTTTCTCCCATTCTGAGGGTAGTCTTTTCATCTTCTTTATGGTTTCCTTTGCTGTGCAAAAGCTTTTAAGTTTCATTAGGTCCCATTTGTTTATTTTTGTTTTTATTTCCATTTCTCTAGGAGGTGGGTCAAAAAGGATCTTGCTGTGATTTATGTCATAGAGTGTTCAGCCTGTGTTTTCCTCTAAGAGTTTTAGAGTGTCTGGCCTTACATTTAGGTCTTTAATCCATTTTGAGTTTATTTTGGTGTATGGTGTTAGGGGGTGTTCTAATTTCATTCTTTTACATGTAGCTGTCCAGTTTTCTGAACACCACTTATTGAAGAGGCTGTCTTTTCTCCATTGTATATTCCTGCTTCCTTTATGACAAATAAGGTGACCATATGTGTGTGGGTTTATCTCTGGGCTTTCTATCCTGTTCCATTGATCTATATTTCTGTTTTTGTGCCAGTACCATACTGTCTTGATTACTGTAGCTTTGTAGTATAGTTTGAAGTCAAGGAGCCTGATTCCTCCAGCTCCATTCTTCTTTCTCAAGATTGCTTTGGCTATTCGGGGTCTTTTGTGTTTTCATACAAATTGTGAAATTTTTTGCTCTAGTTCTGTGAAAAATGCCATTGGTAGTTGGATAGAGATTGAACTGAATCTGTAGATTGCTTTGGGTAGTAGAGTCATTTTCACAATGTTGATTTTTCCAATCCAAGAACATGGCATATCTCTCCATCTGTTTGTATCATCTTTAATTTCTTTCATCAGTGTCTTATAGTTTTCTGCATAAGGGTGTTTTGCTCCTTAAGTAGGTTTATTCCTAGGTATTTTATTCTTTTTGTTGCAGTGGTAAATGGGAGTGTTTCCTTAATTTCTCTTTCAGATTTTTCATCATTAGAGTATAGGAATGCAAGACATTTCTGTGCATTAATGTTGTATCCTGCTACTTTACCAAATTCATTTAGTTGTTGTAGTAGTTTTCTGGTAGCATCTTTAGGATTCTCTATATATTGTATGTCATCTGCAAACAGTGACAGCTTTACTTCTTCGTTTCCGATTTGGATTCTGTTTATTTATTTTTCTTCTCCGATTTCTGTGGCTAAAACTTCCAAAACTATGTTGAATAATAGTGGTGAGAGTGAGCAACCTTGTCTTGTTCCTGATCTTAAAGGTAATGGTTTCAGTTTTTCACCATTGAGAATGATGTTGGCTGTGGTTTGTCATATATGGCCTTTATGACCATATAAAGTAAGTCCCCTCTATGCCTACTTTCTGGAGGGTTTGTATCATGAATTGGTGTTGAATTTTGTCAAAAGCTTTTTCTGAATCTACTGAGATGATCATATGAGTTTTCTCCTTCAATTTGTTAATGTGGTGTATCACATTGGTTGATTTGCGCATGTTGAAGAATCCTTGCATTCCTGGGATAAACTCCACTTGATCATGGTGTATGATCCTTTTAACGTGCTGTTGGATTCTGTTTGCTAGTATTCTGTTGAGGACTTTTGCATCTATGTTCATCAGTGATACTGGCTTGTACTTTTCTTTCTTTGTGACATCTTTGGTTTTGGTATCAGGGTGATGGTGGCCTCATAGAATGAGTTTGGGAGTGTTCCTCCCTCTGCTGTATTTTGGAAGAGTTTGAGAAAGATAGGTGTTAGCTTTTCTCTAAATGTTTGGTAGAATTCACCTGTGAAGCTATCTGGTCCTGGGCTTTTGTTTGTTGGAAGATTTTTAATCACGGTCTCAATTTCAGTGCTTGTGATTGGTCTGTTTATATTTTGTATTTCTTCCTGGTTCAGTCTCCAAAGGTTGTGCTTTTCTAAGAATTTGTCCATTTCTTCCAGGGCGTCCATTTTATTGGCATTTAGTTGCTTGTAGTAATCTTTCATGATCCTTTGTATTTCTGCAGTGTCAGTTGTTACTTTTCCATTTTCATTTCTAATTCTATTGATTTGAGTCTTCTCCCTTTTTTTCTTGATGTGTCTGGCTAATGGTTTATCAATTTTGTTTATATTCTCAAAGAACCAGCTTTTATTTTTATTGATCTTTACTATTGTTTCCTTCATTTCTTTTTCATTTATTTCTGCTCTGATCTTTATGATTTCTTTCCTTCTGCTAACTTTGGAGGTTTTCTGTTCTTCTTTCTTGAATTGCTTTAGGTGTAACGTTAGGTTGTTTTTTGGAGATGTTTCTTGAGGTAGGATTGTATTGCTATAAACTTCCCTGTTAGAACTGCTTTTGCTGCATCCCATACGTTTTGGATCATTGTGTTTTCATTGTCATTTGTTTCTCGGTATTTTTTGATTTCCTCTTTGATTTCTTCAGTGAGCTCTTGGTTATTTAGTAGTGTATTGTTTAGCCTCCATGTGTTTGTATTTTTTCCTGTAATTGATATATAGTCTTATAGCGTTGTGGTCAGAAAAGTTACTTAATACGATTTCAATTTTGTTAAATTTACCGAGGCTTGATTTGACACTGAAGATATGATCTATCCTGGAGAATGTTCCATGAGAACTTGAGAAAAAAGTGTGTTCTGTTGTTTTTGGATGGAATGTCCTATAAATATCAATTAAGTCCATCTTGTTTAATGTATCATTTAAAGCTTGTGTTTCCTTATTTATTTTCATTTTGGATGATCTGTCCATTGGTGAAAGTGAGGTGTTAAAATCCCCTACTATGATTGTATTCTGTCGATTTCTTTGTGTTTCTCCTCATTTTGCTTAACTTACTGTGTTTGGGGTCTCCTTTTCTCAGGCTGCAGGTTTGTAGTTCCTGTTGTTTTTGGTGTCTGCCCCCAGTGGATAAGGTTGGTTCAGTGGGTTGTGTAGGCTTCCTGGTGAGGGGACTAGTGCCTGTATTCTGGTGGATGAGGCTGGATCTTATCTGGTAGGCAGGACCACGTCCGGTGGTGTTTTGGAGTGTCTGTGACCTTATTATGATTTTAGGCAGCCTTTCTGCTAATGGGTGGAGTTGTGTTCCTGTCTTGCTAGTTGTTTGTCATAGGGTGTCCAGCACTGTAGCTTGCTGGTCGTTGAGTGGAGCTGGGTCTTCACGTTGAGATGGAGATCTCTGGGAGAGCTTTTGCCATTTGATATTATGTGGAGTGGAGCCGGGAGGTCTCTGTTGGACCAATGTCCTGAACTTGGCTCTCCCACCTCAGAGGCACAGGCCTGACACCTGGCCAGAGCACCAAGACCCTATCAGCCACACGGCTATATGACGGGGACAGGAAGCGTAAGCCACAAATTTCCCAGCTCTGGGGAAGTAGGACCACCTACATAACATGTGGTATCCAGGAGGCTCCAGGCTCACAGAACATTTGGGAGTCCACCATGTATCTTTCCCCCATCAGACTTGATGCTCCAGTTGGTCATCACTGCTGTCCTGGGCTGTCCTCGCAGCTTGGCTGCTCTAACCCCTCCTGCGGCTTCCCACAAGGTAGCTTTGAGGTGGATGTGAAGGAGAGTTGAAAAGGTAATAGCAGTCTCTGAATGTAAGTTATTATTGTTAAAATAAGAAAATCAAGCATCTATTTAGTGATGGGAGTAATGGAATGTTCCTGATTTTGCAGCTTTTCCAAATTTATCTGCATCTTGTCCATAAGCTCCTACTTCTCACTGAATCAGATAAGACAGTACATTTGGTGATGCAGTTCACCACTATGTTGAAGGGCAGAAGTAAATTTTTTTAAAATGTAGCTTGCTAGAGGATATCTGGGAAGCAGCAACAGACATATTGCTGTTTTTGAGCGGAATCATTTTGTTGACCACAAGGCAGAATGGCAGCAAGCTCGAATGGGAGAACTGTAGTCATTATCCAAAGGTCAGACTTGATAAGCAGACTCTGCTGTTTCTTCCCCTAATTTGCATATGTCTGGAGGGGCATGTGGGTGGCAGGGGAGCCAGAAATCTCACTGTCAAAAGAGTGTTTAAGTGATTTTCTGCAAGTAGAACTGGCTGTATTCTGTACAGAATGACAGGATTCCTGTCTTCAAGGAGTTCTTAGTCTAAGGAAGTAAGGCAGCAGCAGGAGCTTCAGGTAGAGTCCACATCGGTCATGTCTCTTGGCTCAAAGTAGGCATTCCATAAATGTCATTTGGATGATTGGATAAATGAATGGGTGGACAGACGAGTAATGAATGAACAGTGAACTTTGAAAGGTAATTCCTTGGAGTTACTGTGTGGAAAAGCAGAGGTGACAACTTGAAAACCTTTAGCAATATAACTGAGAGCCAAGCATCTACTTCCACTAGAAGTTTAAATATTTGAAATCTAGACCAAGGGTGGGGAATACATTTATTATGTTTACTGATTTGTATGTAGAATGAAAACAAAACTTAAAATTAAGAATTCCAGCTCTTACACATGGTGTTACACTTCAATGAATTACTATATTATGAAGATAAGTTATGTTGAATAATTTATCATAATTATTTTTAATCAATTTGATTTATTTACTGCCAAAACATCTTGGAAGTAACTTTTACAATTTTTCTTTCATCAATGGTGAACCATGCAACAGTAAAAACATTAACCTCAACACAAATGCTACAGGTAAGGCAACATGGTATAGGGGAAAGATCTGTAGCCAGGGGGTCTGTGTTCTAGCTCCTCCATATATTCATGTTAAAACTTTGGGTTAATCACTGAAGCTCCCCTGAGCTGCAGTTTTCTCCTCTATAATCCAAGGACATTAATCCCTTCCTCTAGTATAAGGATGTTGTGTAAGCACTTGATGAGCTGTAAAATTCTATAGTGTCAGTTGTTGGGGAAGGAGTTAGAAATAATGTCCTAGTGCTCCAATACTTTGATTTCTGGCATTCTGGTATACAGTGTGGAGTGCAGTTCCTGAATGTTGACCACCACCCTGGGAACATTCAACTTAATGATAGTTACATGAAAGATTTCCTAAAGTTACCATTAAACAAAATGTATTTAACATGGAAGTTGAACAGATTGTAAGGTAGAAGTTTTGACTCCATTTAGATGCTGCTCTTTTGAAGACTTCGCTTATATTTGCCAATCCACATAGCATGTACCATGCACTGCTCTGGTTTGCAATGACCAGAATGGAGTTGTTTCACTGATAGGCCCTCATAGCATTTGACAAGCACCAAAGTTGTTAGGAGCTTTGCTTCAATATAATTGTCACTCCCACTAAACTGCAAAATGACCATTTAAATTTGGAGGATTATTATCCTACTAAACATAAATCAATTCACTATCCTCTAAAGTATAACTGTGTTTAAGAGCAATAGGCAAGCCACAGCCATTCTCTCTGTATTGGATGAGGTTATAAGTGTGTTACCAAATGCTCACATCAGGTTGTTACTGAAGCACAATTCTATATCCAAGAGGGAAGATAACTATTAAAAATGAGCTTTAAGAAAAGATATTTTATACATATTTTAAAATAGAAAACATAAGCTGATTAGGCAAAGTTCCAAAGATTCATTAGTTTATTAAAGTAGATTGAAATGAATGTTTGAGAGATTTAAATAAATTAACCTTTAATGAGTACCCAGGGGCCAAGGAAGAGGATTAGGAGTATTTTGTCTGATTGTTGCATAATGCACACTGATTGGTTTTTTCTCCTGAATGCTCATTGCTGCATAACAATACTAATAAATTAAAAAAAGATTAAATTTAAAATATCTCTAGGTTGTAATTGTTGCCTGCTCTTATGTGTACACAAGTACCATACTTGGATTTAATAGCAGTCCCTATAACTTTGGCAGAGGGATACAAGAACTTTTGTTAGCACATCATTACATTTTGAAATATCTCATATGTGAGCAAAGCTTTGGTCAATTAGGGTAATTTATTCCTAACATGTTAGGCATTCTTTTAGCATTTCAGCATTAGATTCTTATTCTGATTTTCAGAATACTTGTTATCTAAATAATATTAATTGATAGCAAGTTACTTAGAAGATATGTTGGTATTTAAACATCTTATTTTTAAAAAACAACTTTTCTGCACTTGTAAGTTCTTATTTATAATTAGCAAAATTCTTAAGGAGAATTTTTTTGGAGCAGTGTTGGAAATGCTTTGAATTTTTTCAGGGTGCCTTAACTGTACTACCATTAAATCATTTACTGACTGAAAAATAAGTTTTGAGTAGGTGGTACCAGGAAGGCATTCTTCCAGGCCTCCCTCCTCTCTTGTTTTCTACCCCATTACTGACTTTTGTATCAGGTTTCTATTAATGTCTTCTATCCACACTTCTGTTATTGTTGTTTTATCTTAACTACAGAGCTTAGAGATCATGGTTCAACACATCTTTCAGATGAGGAAACCTTGACCAATAATGACTTGCCCAAGGTTCTCCACTAAGTTAATGGAAGATCAGAGACCAGAGCTTGTGTTTTTGTGGCCTGTTCTTCCACTATACTTAACTGCTTCCTTTGCATTTTTTAGTTTACCAGATCCTTCCTAAAGTTCAGTGGAATCACTAAGGAATCATTGAGGTGACAAGTAATACAGGCAAACCACACTGCAGCCTGATTTTATTAAATGTAGCTGTAGTTTAGACACAGTACTTCCCAACATCCTTCATGACGTTGTACGTGTAGTGGAGTAAATGAATGATCTACTTGAGGGCAGGGGTGACCGGCCTGGGGTCCCAAGAGTTGTGAGATTGGAGACTAAATCCCAAGGCAGTGTGGAATCTTTCTCTGGAGATAAGAAAACAGAATATTTCTGAAGCATTTTAGCTATAATCTCCTGAACCAAGGAAAAGAACATAATCCTGTAATTATATTTTGCCTGAATTTTTTCCAAGACTTCAGGTTTTGGTTTAGGGTTTTTGTGGTTGCCAGCAACCCTTCTAACCTTTTCTTTCCATCTTTTCCTTAGAAGCATCATAAACCAGACAAGTTTAGGTCTAACCTATTTATACCACACAACCGATACAGTGCCCTGCATATTGTAGGTAGAGAGTAAATGAACTTATTCTCTAAGTGTTGTTTGGTTTTAACCTTAAAAAAACCACAACACTTTGGGTAGTGTATGCGCATTTGCTCCATTTAGACCAGTGGTTTTCAGTCCTGGCTGCACATCAGAATCACCTGGTGGGGGGACTTCCCTGGTGGTCCAGTGGTAAACAATCTCCCTTCCAATGCAGGGGACACGGGAGCGATCCCTGATCAGGGAACTAAAATCCCACATGCTGTGGGGCAACCAAGCCCGTGCACCACAACTACAGAGCCCACGCGCCTCAACTAGAGAGCCCACATGCTGCAAACTACAGAGCCCATGTGCCACAACTAGAGAGAGAGAAAAAAAGGAATCACCTGGTGGCTTTTGAAAAATGAGCCACTTAGGCCCCACCCTGACCAATTAAATCAGAATCTCTGGGGGTGGGGACCAGGCATTGGTATGTTTTAAAAATTTCCCAGGTGATTTTAATATGTACAGTGATGAGGCACTGTCTTAAAGTCTCACTCTCTTCTGGAGATACTCCTAACAAGTCTTTGACGTTCGTGACTGAGTTGAGGCAAGAAGTAGCTGGTGAAAAACAAAATAATGTGGGAACGGATTTTGGCACCATTCACCTTATAGAAAACCAGATGTGGGTCACATGTGTATCAAAGAAAACAATTGCCTTTTAGTAGCCCAAAGGGAGGGTTCTTAAATAGAATTGGCTTACTGCACTATGGCTTTATGCTCATGCTTGGCATCTGTCCAGGAGGTTAGTCTGCTTGGTCAGGTATTCAGGGCCTTAGTTCATTGTTATTGCGTTTCTTCTTTCCACCATCAACCTAAGCAAGTGCCCAATTTCCAGGAAATTCTGAGCCTGTTAATTTACCAAGGCTATAAATTTACCAATCCAAATCTGTATCCAAATGATGTATTTCCCCAAACCTTGAACAGGAGAGGCTCAAAAAATAACAAAGCAAGAACAATGGAAGATGGAGATGGATTTAATTAGGGAGGGAGTGAAAGTTGAAATGATCTCTGGCTTTTGGGACCATTCCAAGATTCCTATGACATCAGTTGGAACAAGAGGATTCTTAAGTCTTTTCCAGTCCTGGATTCTTTTTAAACACAATTTTGGAAAGTTACTATGCTTTCACACTCTGACTTTACGTGGTATAACAGCTTCCTCTATTGTTTAATCAGAATAATTGTGTTGTATGCTTGTTGCCTCTGTGGTGCCTAGAACTCTTAGGTGTTAAGAATCTGTGCAATGTTTAAGGCCTATCTCCCACAATGGAACATGACTCTAACTCCCATACAGTGCTATTTTGTTGCAGAGAAACTCTTAAGTTGAAAATGTTCACGGAATTGAATTTGGCTATGGCATTCTCTTCGACTCAATCCAACGCTTCACAATCTCCTAGGAGCCCTGATTTGCTCTGTCAATTGTTTGTCTCAAAGCATCTTCCTGAAATGAATTTACTTTAAAGTTAAAGATGATTAGAGTGCTTCGTCTCCAGGAGACAATTACAATGCTATATTCTTTGGCAGGGAGAAAAACAACGTAGCATTAATTTTTTCAACCTTTCTTTGAGTATTGTTAAAAGGAGAATTGTCAGCTTAATCCAACATACGATAATAACCAAAATACAACTGCTATTAAAATGCAAGGTTTTCTAATAAGATCATTTTGAGGAGTTGTTTGGGAGGAGGAGAAAAGGGAGAAGTATGCAGGGGAAAGGGAAGGAATCTGTTAAGTATTCCTGACCTTCAAAGACACTTTCGTCAGTGAATGCTGCAAACAAAATAAACCAAGTCTGAGACCTATTATTAAAATGTTATTCTCCCTCCATAGCCCAATACTATGTTACCCTGACTCTTAGACTATTATGATTTATTTTTTTTTCTGGATGAATTGATATCTTTTGACAGGCTTTGTTAAGAATACATAGTAAAGGTCAAGAGTAAGCCATTTGATGGTGTTTCCTGGCAGCCTTTATCCTATGGCAAATAGAGATTGGAAGCAGTTTTCTTTTCCAGTGTAGCTTTGTGGATATGCTTCCAATGAATTGTGCTTTTTCTCATACTGAACTCCCAAACCGTGTAGGATTTTCAGGACTGCGACTTAATTTTAAAATGGATCATCTCAGACTCCTCTCTTCCCCTCAACTTCCAGATTCAATCAGACACTAAATCCAGATGATTTCACTTCATGAATATCTCTGAAATCCATTTCTTTCCATTCATTGCTACTGGTCTGAGGTTACACTACTGTCATCTCTCCACTGTGTCACTTTGGTATTGTAATTGGTCTCTCTGTCTCTGGTGCCTTCTTACCTCCTGTGTGTCCTTCATTCTGCCATAAGCATGAACTTTCTAAGGCAGATATCAGATATTGACAACCCAGAACACCTGCAAACCCATAAACATCGAGAATGAACCCTGAGGTCCTACAATAAGTGCTCTGATAAAAAGGCTCTGTATACTCCTATAGAGAGAGCTTTTGGGGATTAGGAAACATTTCATTGAATAGGTAACAATTGAGTAGGGTTTGTTTTTTTTTTTTCACATCTTTATTGGAGTATAATTGCTTTACAATGGTGTGTTAGTTTCTGCTTTATAACAAAGTGAATCAGTTATACATATGTTCCCATATATCTTCCCTCTTGCATCTCCCTCCCTCCCACCCTCCCTATCCCACCCCTCCAGGTGGTCACAAAGCACCAAACTGATCTCCCTGTGCCATGCGGCTGCTTCCCACTAGCTATCTATTTTACGTTTGGTAGTGTATATATGTCCATGCTTCTGTCTCGCTTTGTCACAGCTTACCCTTCCCCCTCCCCATATCCTCAAGTCCATTCTCTAGTAGGTTTGTCTTTATTTTGAAGGTTGAATAAAAGCTTTCCAGGTGGAGAAAAGGGAAAATTGTATTTCAAGCAGAGGGAATGGTATATACAGAAGCACAGTATAGAAAGCCCAGAAATAAATCCATCCAATACCATCAGTTGATCTTCAACAAGGGTGCCAGAGTGCCCCTTGGGAAAAAAATAGTATGTTCAATAGATGGTGATGAGAAAATTGATATCCACATACAAAAGAATGAATTTGGACCCATATCTTACACCATACACAAAAGTCAACTCAAAATGGATTAAAGATTTAAATATAAAACCTGAAACTGTAAAATACCTAGAAGAAAATCTAGGGGGAAAGCTTTGTGACATTGGTCTTGGCACTGATTTCATGATATGACACCAAAAGCACAGACAATAAAAGCAGAAATAGGGCTTCCCTGGTGGCGCAGTGGTTGAGAGTCCGCCTGCCGATGCAGGGGACACGGGTTCGTGCCCCGGTCCGGGAAGATCCCACATGCTGCGGAGCGGCTAGGCCCGTGAGCCATGGCCGCTGAGTCTGCACGTCCGGAGCCTGTGCTCTGCAACGGGAGAGGCCACAACAGTGAGAGGCCCGCGTACCGCAAAAAAGAAAAAAAAAAAGAAGCAGAAATAGACAAATGGTACCCCATCAAACTAAGTGGTGTTAGCATAACAAAGGAAACAATCAACTGAGTGAAAAGTCAACCAACCTATTGAATGGGAGAAAACAAAAGAGGTTAATTTCAAAAAAATATATAAAGAACTTCTATAACTCAATAGAAAAAACCCCTAAAACCCAATTTTTAAAATGAGCTAAAGACACAAATAAACATTTCTCCAAAGAAGGTATACAAATGGCCAACATGTATATGAAAAGTTGCTCAACATCACTAATCATTAGGGTAATGCAAATCAAAATTAAAATGAGATATTATTTTATACCTGTGAGGATGGCTATTATAAAAAAAAACGAAGATAAGTGTTGGCAAGGATGTGGAATGATTGGAACCCTTGTACACTGTTGCAGCTGCTATGGAAAACATATGGAGTTTCCTCAGAAAATTAGAAATAGAACTACCATATGATCCAGCAATCCCACTTCTGGGTATTTATCCAAACGAATTGAAATCAGTATCTTTAAAAGATATTAGCACCCCAATGTTCATTGAAGCATTATTCACAATAGCCAAGATATGGAAGCAACCTAAATGTCCAACAAATGAATGAAGAAAGAAAACACAGTATATACATACAATGGAATATTATTCAACTTAAAAAAAGAAGGAAATCCTGCAATATGCAAGAACATGGATGAAGCTTGAAGATATTATGCTAAATGAACCAAGCCAGTCACAGAAGGACAAATATTGCATGATTCCACTTGTATGAGGTATCTAAAATAGTCAAACTCATAGAATCAGAGCATATAATGGTAGTTACCAGTAGCTGAGTGGCAGGGAAATGGAAAATTGCTAATCGACAAGCACAAAGTTTGAACTATGCAAGATGAATAAATGCTAGAGATCTGTTGTACAACATCATGCCTATAGTTAACAATACTGTATTGTACACTTACAAATTTGTTAAGAAGGTAGAGCTCATGTTAAGTGTTATTACCACAATAAAATTAAGTTTTTAAAACAGAAGCGCAGAGACATGCAAAGGCATAGCATGTTTGAGGAATTTGAGAAGTTTGGTATGAATGAAGTAAAGGATGCTTGGGGGAAGTGGCAAGAGATGAAGATGCAGTAATTTGGCCCAGATTTTCTGTGTATTTATCTGCCCTCCTTTCTGGTTGCGATTTTTTTGAGGAACAAAACTGTGTCTTATCAAGTCCTGAAATCCTAGGGCCTAGGATACTGCCAAGTACACAGAATTGTTTGAATGAATTGGATGAATAAGGAGAGAGGCTGTCAATATTGTTTGATTCATTCATTCATTCCAATATGTATTGAATACTTCAATTAGACTCCAGACTGAAGCAAAATTAAGATCCTACTTATTCTTTTATACAACAACAGCAGTAAGACTTGTTTCAAACACAGATTAGTTCTTTTTTGCAGGCTTTTCCTTTATAGTCATTGTTTTCTCGAGGAGTAGATTCTAGCTTTCTCCTCAGTAGTCAGTTTGATTTCAGCCCAGGTACCTCTCTAAAGGAGTTAATCACTTGTCAACATCCTATACTGATACTCCTGTGGTGGAATTGTTATAAAGGAAGTGTGGATCTATAAAGATGCATTAGCATATTACAGGAATCTCTGTTTTCTCCCGTGTGTTTAATTTCACAGCCAACAACGGATTGTTTATCATACATTCTTGAAAAACTAGTTCAAATGAGGCTCAAACATTAGGAATACAGAAAGCATAACTCCAGAACATTAATGATACAGTATAGCAAAATTAATGGTGTAGGGGAAAGGAGAGAGGGTAATATTTTTGGACGTGTAAATGGAGGTTTACTGTATTTATGTAGTTCTATATTTAGGGGATGCTAAATCACAATCTCATCATTGGTTAATTAGAAAGTAATTAAAATTGTAGCACAGTGATTGGATAAATAGTTAATGAAGGCTAAATGAATGAATAAAAGAAATCTGGTGAAATGACTGTGTACATTTGGGGAAAAGCAAAGATACACGTTATTCATACAGCATATCAGTCTTAAAGGATAACCAATATCCTTCTAGTATTAGTTGATAAAATTAATTCTCCAAAGACCAAAAGAGTTTTAGCTCTCATTCTTCCTTAAAAGCATCCTACACGGAAATGCAGATTTATCTGACTGCTACTTCAATTTTCACTCACTTACAGCATGTGAAATTTTGCTGCACTTTGTTTACAACTTATTTACTGGCGTCTTAAGAATCTATTAAAGTAAATTAGTGTGTGTAGTAACCATTCCTACTGAAAGAGCTGGCTCAGCCTAGGCCCCTGACCAGATCCAACTGACTAGCTAGTTGTCAAAACCAGTGGAGTGGTTTCTACAGGGAGAACTGTGCTTGCTTTTGATAATTACCTCAGCTTTATGAAATCAATCAGCCTGAAGGGAAGACCTCATTACAGATCTGACAAGATAGACTCCAATTTCAATACCAGAACAACTCTCTGCCCTCAGGCTCTGAAATCTGCAATTATTTATTTTATTTAGACAGAGACACCCATAATATGGTACCTCTGGGCACGTTCTCAGGCAAGTATTAAACAGATAACCTAATGGTCAGTATGTTAGCAACCTGCCCCTTTCCTGTCACTCCAGTAGAAAATTGGTCAACAGGAATTGCAGCATGGCCTAGAGCCAGCTCAAAGCGGGCACTGATGAATCACCATCTTTCTAATCCTCCACCCCCAAAGATGTGGAGAGAAGGGTAGTTGCTATAACCGTTCCCAGGGCTAAAGTAGAGGAAAATAAGACTTTCTCTGAAGACTGCCAGACTTTATCCTAAGGAAAATGATAGATCGCCTGTCTACCATCTGTCACTTTGAACTGTTCTATCAAATCAACATTTTTTGAACTTTGTTTTCATTGAGGAATGTGATTTCGCTGTGTTTCCCAAGCCTTAAGTTGAACAGGGGAAAAGAGTCCTGAAGCATTCTTGTTGAAGTTAGAAATATGTATTTTGCTTTCCTGCTCACGGAACTCAAATACCTTAACAGATTTAGTTCAGACTTCTCTCAAATAATTCACCTTTACCAGGCCTGGGAGATATCAGCCTCCTAGGAAAAACACAGGGAACATTCTGAGCATAGGAAAATATGGATTTAGAGAGAAATGGACCTTCTGTACTCCGGCTCAAGTGTCACTGTTAGCAGTGTTCTAATAATACAGCAACCAGCTGAAAGTGAGCACTGATGAAAGCTTTGGGAGGAGGCATTTAAGTTGTAAGGGGAAAATATGGTTCTTTCATGTTGGAAAGTTCAAGGTGGTGACAAATATGGTCTCCTTTCCTAAAAATAGTACAAGCAAAGAGCAGTCACTGACTACTCCCAGCATTATTTACTAATGTTTTACCTTGATGGCTGTGTATTAGCTGAAAAACAGGACTATAAAATGAATGCAAAGCTAACATCTTCTCAGCCATAAATAGGATATAGTGTGGGGACCTAAGGAGCCACACTATTCAAATTTTCTTAATCCATTTTTGGACAAATACATATAAATCCCCAACTGAGTTAGAAGAAGGGAGCTAACACTTATTTAGTGTCTGATATATGATAGACCTTAGACATACATTCTCTCATTTAATTTTCTTCACTTCCCTATAAGGGGTGTCATTATCATCCCCATTCTGCAGTACAGAAACAATCTCAGAGAAATCAAGTGACTTGTTTTATACGCCTCGTAAGTGGCACACCTAGTAAGTGGCAGATATGGGTTTGAATCCAGGTCTGACTCTAGAGCAACTTATAAGATTTTCTGTGATGATGGAAATACTTTATACTGTGCTGTCCAATACAGTAGCCACTAGCCATATGTGGCTACCGAGCACTTGAAATGTGGCTAGTGCAACTGAGGAACTGAACTTTTTATTTTATTTTAATTCATTTAAACTTAGATTTAAATGGCTTCATCTGTCTAATGGCTACTGTGTTGGATGGTACATCTCTAGGGATTGCCTTTTCTTGACTGTAGTTTGTAAAGCAGGAATCTGTAACCTGGTGTCCGTAGATGTATTAGGAGAAGATCCATATATGGGATTTCTTTTATAGTGTTTTCTTATAGAAAGGTCTTAGTCAGTAGAAGGACTGCTTCGCTTCTTGGAAAGGGATAGTGAAGTTATGAAGAGTCATAGTCAGGGGTACAGTGTATGATAGTCTACCACCACTCACCAAAGAGTCTTTGGGGATCCTAGGATAGAGGGGATACCAGGAATGCTGAAGGAACCCCCCAAACCATATTTCCTTCTCCCTTCATAACAGCCCCAGCAGCAGGTTGGTTGGCATCTGGGATGGGAAACACAACTATTATACCCAAAGTTGTAGCTGAGTTCAGTTCTATACACATGTCTGGAGTGCTTATAATATTGTACAAGGCACCATGCCAGGCATCTTGGAGGAGGAGAGATTTTTTAAATGACTGGGACATAAAGTCTGTCCTCAGGGAGTTTACAACTTAGTGGTGATGGGCTAAGGCAGGAGGGAAGGGAGAATAAGACAAATACTCAAACTATAACACAAGGCATGCTCTGAAAGGCATAGGAAAAGTACAGATTAAGATCTGAGGAAGGCCAGAATGGTGTTTATTAGTAATAGTGCTTATTAGCTGTGTGACCCTGGGAAATTTAAATTCTATAAATTTACCTTTCTTTGTTATAAATGGGGCAAATAACTAGAAAATAAAATAGTGGGATAATGAATATAAGGCAGGACACATTCTGAACAGTCAATGAATGGTAGTTCCCCTGGTGGCCCTGCTCCACTGCTGTGTATGTATTGGGTTGGGTGGAGGTGGATAAGGGAAGGCATCATGAAGGAAATAACATCTGAGATAAACCCTAAAGGAAAGATAGTCTTTTGAAGGCTGGAAATCAAGAATTAAGTGGAGGAACAGCGTGAGCCAAAGCTGTGGAAGTAGGAAAGTACTGGAATGATTCAATGAATGCTAGGTAGTCCTATTTTGCTAGAGTGTCAGCTTTTTTTTACCTAAAGTACGATTCCCCACACCAGCAGGGTCAGCATCACCTGGGAACTTGTTAGAAAAACAGAATACAACCCAGACTTATTGACTCAAAATCTGCATTTTAACAAGATTCCCGGGGAACATGTGTACATATTAAAGTTCAGGAAGTATTGAAGTAGAGTACAAGCTGGAGCATAGTAGGAGACAAGGCTCAGAATGGTGGGACCTTATTAGGAAGGGCTTGAATGCCTGACCAAGTAGTTTGGGAAGTCATTAAAAGTTGCTGTAGGATCACTGTCAATGAAAATCCACCTGTGACCTGTATCACACCTTGAAAAAGGTGACTTAAGCATCATTTTGGCTCTGAAAATTCTTATGCTCACCACCATTCAAGCAAGCTCCTTAGTAAAAGAAGACTTTGGCCCTTTTCTTTCTGATCACTTCCCCGTTCCCTTCACTCACCCATTAATCTTTTACAGTTACCCTTGCTTCAGCTAAATCAGTTATACAGAATATTGAACCCTCAAAATTGACAAAGTAGGTTTCATTTGTTTGACATCAGCTAAGACCTGGAACTGAGAAATGTTCATTTGTTTTGGCTACTAACCCCTGTGGCTGGAGAGTGATACTACAGTCCAACTCTTTTTAGAAATTGTAAATATTCTCTCAGAAGTAGCAGGTGGAATTGCTGGGTAGTGAGAACTGAAAATGTGGAGTCAGGAGTTTTCAGGCCAGGACTGAGGAAGGAGGAGGGTCTCCCAAGGATGGATAAATCCTACAAAAGCACCTGCCAGCACATCAAGGGCTTGGCTATTATTCTAACCCCTTACTTCAAGAGTTTTGAATTAAAAACTAATTTGGAGACCTTCTTTACCATGGAGTCCCATATCTGATTTTAAACTAAAGTCAATTGGAAAATAGGACTCAGGTTACAGAAATTTGTTTTATACACAAATTAGCTATAAAGTTCCTTTTGCCAAAAACTGACATTCTATTTTTTCAACATGAATGTCTGTCTGGAGATTGCTGCCTTGAATTGAATTTACCAGATTTCTCAGGACCTGACCATTTTCTTTTAAAGAGAACTAATCCAGAGTAGAATTGTGTTTCTTTGTGCTGAGGTTGAACCACCTTAAGTCTGTGGGCTGCAGCTGCAAATAAGAAGTGACAGGGACCCACAGGGTCATGTTTTGGTGCTGTAACCTGGGGCAATCATTAAACGTGTTAGATTGCATCATGAAGGTTAGTCCTAATTTGACCTGATAGTAGAAAGCTCTGTAAAGTGAATTGTGGCAGTAACTATTACAGCAGCTGGGCACAAAGAGATCATTGACCTTTCACAAGAATCATGAAAATTCTTCAGTGTTTTCCTCAAAGCCCAGGAATCATTTGTATCTATATGGCAGGCATCATTGCATGTGAACTCCTTGACCTGCAGATTGGAGGATTCATTGGGAACCACACTTCATTCTGAGATGTTTAATCCCCTGGTTCCATTGGTTAATAAATGTCATTCTCCAACGACCCCATCCTCACCCTTCCCCAATATGCATACTTTCTATAGTGGCCTCATGTGGGTTATAAAGTCAGAGAATCTGTATTTTGACATGACATGAAATAACAGCTGGTCAGCTGTCTAAACCAGTCAACCTGGTTTTAGACGAGATTACATTACCACATGGACTTTAATTGTGAACATAAGATACAGAAATAGAATTCTATAGCACTAATGTTTATTATCTGTTTTACTTTAACAATTCGTGCTTCCTTTTAGACAAACTGTGTATCTTGTGGGGTTAGGCGATGAGGGGACAAGATGGGAGGAGAAATGAATGAGCAAGGATCAAAGTTTTATTAAATTTATCCTCAGGAATAAAAGGGCAAATAATATGAGGAAATATATAAGACTTTAGAACATTTCTTTATTCTGTTAATTCTTGATGACTCCCTCATTTGTTTTTCTTGCAGTGATTATCAGTAGAGTCCTTAAAAAGTTAGACATCCCATGTGCTCATTTTAGGGACAATAAGCAAGTTAACAATTGAACAAAATGTATCCTACTTCACAGGCAGTCTTGGGGAGATGAAAGGAACCCTCAAAATAGAGTAAGTGGTAGTTTTAAAAAAGGTAAGGAAAGCAAGCTGAATCCCTAGGAGCATAGCAAGGAATGGTCCCCAGGCTAAGAAGTAACCCCTGGATTTAGGCCTGTCCTGAATTCTATAGATGAGATTTCTGGTTTGCATAGAAGAGTCAACTAAATAGCCTCAGAAGTTTCTTCCTAGGGAATTTCCTGGTGGTCCAGTGGTTAGGACTCCACGCTTTCACTGCTATGGGCTGCATGGCACAGAAAAAAAAAGTTTCTTCCTAATCTAATATTTTCCCAATATCTTCCTTATCTAATAGTTCCATCATGTCTAGTAGAAAAATGGTAGAAATAGCTTCCATAAGAGATTTAAAGGTAAATTCTGTAGTTTGGGTGAGAATTAAAATATCATAATTGCTAATATTTTATATTCAAGTCATAATTGAAATTTCTGCAATAAGAATTCTTGAAATTAAAGTGGTGGTGGTTTTCCTTTTAGAATTTAGGTAGTTTTAATGGGGCTATTTTACTTAAAATAGCACTCCCAATGTGGACCACATATACATGACACAGAAAAGATCCTATAAGTACCTACTGATTTACTGGTTGATTTAGTGCTGTCTTAAAGGAGGAATGAAACAATACAATAAAAGTAGCTGGGAAGCACTAGTGTCATAGAATTTTGCTATGTCTATAGCTCTTGTTTTCAAGCTACAAATCTTTGGAGACTGTATTGGGTCTTGGATAATATAAAATGTGGATTGGTATTCAATGGATCAGCTTACTGAGTGGGATGTCTCTCTCTCCTTGATATGAGGTCTTTTTCTATAAGAAACAATGCCTGAGATGGTGTGTTGAATTATCAAGATTTTCATATATTTGGATCATTTATGAGGTGGATACACAGAAGGTACTTGAAATCTCGGTTTTATTCAGTGCCAAACAAAAATCTGTACATTAGTACAGGGAGCAAAATACCTAAAGCCCTAAAGTTACCATCTGGGACTAAATAAAAGGGAAGAACAATTATAGCCAAATGTCTATAACTGAATACATTTAATTCATCAGATTTTGTTCCTGGACTCCTTCAACTTTTAGAAAACAGTACAAACAGCAATAAAAAGGTTCAATGATGAAAGTAGGGTATATCCTTGGATAAAGGTAAATTCAGACCAATCTCACATTGTACATCAGAAATTCTAGAAATTAGAAATGGAAATTTGCAGTTAATATTTATTGAGCATCTGCTATATGCCAGATGTGATGCAGAATGTTCTACATATGTGATCTCACTTAATCCTTTTAACAGTCCCATGAGTTAGGTACTGTTATCAGCCTCCTTTTACAGGTCATAGCTCTGAAGCTCTGTAATATCATCAGTTACCAACTTAATAAGGCAGGAAAATGGACTAATATATTATTCTGTAAAATTATCAAATGCAAAAGAAAAAAATTTCTGATTAGCCATTATTAATCAGAACCTCCTAATCCCTGAGCATTCCTTTTGATCAAGATTTTACCATCCTGCAGTATAGTACTCAAATGATGGAGATGCATTTGAAATCTAATTATTTTAAGTAATGTTGATATAATCAGCATCAGAACTTTTGTCATTAATTCTTTATTCTAACTACATGAGTTAATAGAATGCGTCACCTACTTCCTCCCTATTGAGAATTAATTCATTCAACACTCACTATGTGCCAGGCATGGTGCTAGGCATCAGGGATACAGTTGTGGGAGAGAGAGAGAGAGGTCCTCCTTAGAAGAGCTGCTTACAAACTTCAAACTTATAGGGGAAAAGTTTGTTTTAATTCACTTAGAATATATATTTTTCTGCTTATCTTTACAACAGCTCTGTGCAGTGTTATCATCCCCCTTTTACACATTATGAAACTAAGACTAAGGGCGATTACATGAATTGCCAGAAGCTACCCAGATAGTAAAGGACAGATCCAGGATTAGAACCCTGATCTGTCAGGCTTCGAAGCACATATTGTTTCCACTATACTCTTCCATCTTCCGTGGAACTTTTTTTGGTCATTCTGATATTGCCGAAAGAAATACCAAGAAAAGTTTTGGAATAGTACACTAATCACATTTGACTCTGTGACTACTCAGGTGCAAGAAACATCTTCATTTGCAAGTTATATAAAAATCTAGTCTTCTTTGAAAATAGTCTTGGTCATGATCTGAATGTTTTCTAATACATAGTGATCAGTGTTTGTTTCTTTAGTTCTAGTCATGGTAGGGATTTAATAGGACATGGATATGATACGGTGAATGGTTGACTTAAGATACAGAAGCAAGTTTTCATTCTTTCACTTACTCACTCAGATGATGTAAAGGAAAAATGTTTGACAGGTCCCAGAAGACATTTAATGGAGGTGTTCCAAGTGGAATCTGATTGCTGATTCCATATATATGTGTTAGCATACGGTATTTGTTTTTCTTTCTGACTTACTTCACTCTGTATGACAGTCTCTAGGTCCATCCATCTCACTACAAATAACTCAATTTCGTTTCCTTTTATGGCTGAGTAATATTTCATTGTATATATGTGCCACATCTTCTTTATCCATTCATCGGTCGATGGACACTTAGGTTGCTTCCATGTCCTGGCTATTGTAAATAGAGCTGCAATGAACATTGTGGTACATGACTCTTTTTGAATTATGGTTTTCTCAGGGTATATGCCCAGTAGTGGGATTGCTGGGTCATATGGTATTCATGAAGTTTGAATTGAAACACTTGAAATTCCAGATGCTGCTGCCAGGGGAGTAAGAAACTATCTCTGCTCATCCCTGGATGAAACCTATAGGACTTGGATAACAGAAAATGCCTTTTGCCATTTTATATGGTGCAGCAGCTACTAGTAAAGTGACCATGCTCTGGGATCATTTGAAGAAGATGGGATTAACCCTACTCAAACTTGGGTTGTAATTCCCCATCACTCCAATTACTAAATAATCCCCTTGCGTGTTCTATATCTTTTTTTTTCCTTTTCTAGTTTGCTATGGAGTTATGGTTTTCTTTTTTGGAAGCCAACCTCTATATTATCAGTGGAAGTGACTTTGACACCAGGGTAGTCTAATGATTACATCTGCATCAATTCAACAACCCTTGCAATGAAAGAATGGGGAAAATGTCAGGAGATAATCTAAAAAAGCTTTTCAAAGGAAGAGTGGGTCCATCCATAGCCACATTTAAAGAGGGCCCTATCTCTTTAAGGGAGGAGGAGGTAGAAGATAATTGATAGCTTGTGGTCAAAAATGTTAATTTCCGAGAAACAGGAGGGATCTTACAAATGACAGAGTCATGGTCTTAGAAGAGCCTATATTTTAATTCTGTATTTATCAACAAGATCTGTAAAAAAGTGCAGAGGGCAACTGGCTTTAAGGAATTCACCTGTTACTCCTGGGCTCTTAAGATTTAGAGAGTTTTCCTCTAGTGGCTCATATAATAAAATCTGGAGACATCCCAGTCCTTAATGGAGTCTGGATTTTGGCTTTCTTTTTCTTCTTTAGGGTTGAACCAGCTGCCCTTTGACCCTGCCAACAACAACGAGCCCCTGCAGTTTGGCAGTACCAGTGGCCCTCTGGTCACAGAAGGCCTCATTGAGAATGGAGGGGAGTCAAGCAAGAAAAGAAAGAGAACAAATGCTCCTTCAGGTAAGCTAGACGATAATCCATTCTCTTAGGCCAGTGCCACTGAGTCAACATTGTCCCAGAAACTAGTATGTAGTGGGCACTGTGCTATGATTTGTACGAGCTACAGAAATGAGAAAGAGTCCCCTGCCCTCAAGGAACTCATGGTAGAATAGAGGGCAGAAAAAGCACATACTTGAATAACTCTAATAATAAGATAGAGTATCATCAGTGCTGTGATAAATGTGTAAAAGGGAAAAAAAACTATGGGAGCCCTAACAGGGAAAGAGTTTAATTCAGCTTTAGGCATCATGGAACACTTCACAGCAGAAGTGGCATTTGTAGCTGGCCCTTGAATGGGTAGACTTAAGACAAGAAGAGATGAGTAAAGAACATTTGGTTTAGGTATAAGGAATTACATGAGTGAATGATGTCACTATACATCTTTCTTTGTATATACAAGTGGTGGCTACCCTCACTTGTACTCCTAATGTGGATAACGGCATACATTTGCATGTACCCACCCCACCCCTGTTTCCCCCAGTACACACTATGCCCACATGTGTTCTATGCCCTCATAGCTCTCTTAGAACAGCTGATGAACAGATTGTCCTAAATCCTGTATAACAGCCAACTGAATTTCTAGCCTCCCCTGCAATTCCCCCATCCTTCGTGCTCCGTTGGCCCATTCTCATGTTAAATTTCTCCAGAGTGAGTGGGGAAACAATGGGAGACCAGATCTTAACTGATCACTTAATATTTTAAAATTTCATCTCTTTGTTACTTGGCTATTCATTTGAAAATAGTATCCGTAGTCTATAGAGACTGATCTGAGATTTTAAGATGGGCCTAATAGACATGTTCATGGGGTTTTTGGTTTTGTTTTGTTCTGTTTTTTACTATTACTTTTACATTCAGCTTATAAAATGGAGCATGTTTACAAACATACAACATCATACCTGACTCTTATATCATAGGTCTTTCTGCTTATGAATCAAGATATTTATTAAATACAAGTTTGGAAAACAAAAATACAGTAAGACATTAGCTATCTGGAGCCCTCAAGAAAAGTATGATTTTTAGAGAGCTGTATTTTCTGGAGCATTGGAAAGGCATAGTATACAGCCAAGGAACTGGACTGAGTTGTAGTTGTAGTCCCACCTCTCTCTCTGTGGCCTAGGGTGTGTTCCTTAACCTCTCTGACTTTCACTTCAACTGTAAAGTTAGAAATGGTACTAAAACTTCCTAGGATTATTAGTAGAGTTAAATGAAATTATGTAGGTAAAGGGCTTAGCTTGATATCTGCACACACTTCATCACTTAAAAAATCAGTTAATAAATGTTGCTATTTTATTGTTATTATTATTATATGATAATATTATGAACTTCATTGTTTTAAGCATCAATGCACTTCACATTTTTAGGTTAACCATTATGAATACAAACCGTGTGTGTGTGTGTATGTGTGTTTGTAAACTTATCTGTCTTTTTAAGGCACATATTCAACATAATCTAAACTTTGCTTGATCATTTAAAGGGAAAATTTTAGTCATTAGTCATTGTACTGCTCTATAATATTCTATTATAGTTTTCTGGGTTTACTAAGGAATATAGGCCTTTTAACTCTAAATTGTCCTAGACTATGGTGGCTTTTTAGTTATTACAGCCACATTTTATCCACGTCCTGTCTCCTTTCTGCAGTCTGCAGTCATTTCTAGCTTCTCTCAGTGTCCCTTCATTTAACAACCCTTTTTCTCCTTCTTCTTAGTTACAAACTTTAAAAAACAAACAAGCAAGATCTCCAAGTTGGTGTGTCAACTTAGTATGTTAAGTAAGAGTTAAATCAGCTGTGAGAGAACCTGCTCTGGAGAGATATATAGGATTTAGGCATCAACTTTAAGACATCTATTTTGGCTGCTCTGAGGCCTTTTTTGATCACTTATTAGTTTTTCCACTGTGTTCATGGTAAGTGATGTGCTGGTTTAGAGTAATACCTCCTGAACATTGGTTAACTCATGAGGGTGGAGAAAGGGGGTATGTATAAATCTGAATTGTGAACCAACTATAAAGAATTGCAATTTTATTTCTAATGAGCATATTCAGTGAGAGCAAAGTAACTGTTGCAGATATAGGATTTTAGCAGTAGATTATGTTCATCTATAATTAGCAGAATCAATTTGCATTCAAATAATGAATATGCCTAAGTTCTTAAAAAACAGCATGTTCTTAAAGATAGGTGAACTAGGCCCCTGGCAGGCTAAATTAGCTCCCTTGTAATCTTTTCAACACTATTTGCTTAGTGAACCCTTTCTTTGTAAGTAGTACAAAGGTAACTCCAGCCCAGGTTAAATTACCACAAATTCCAAATTAGTGTAGTCCAGATTAATGAGATTTTACTACACAGGGAGTCTCATAATTGTTCAGCTGACAATCTTATGGTATTATAAATGGGCAGATTGTTTTATAAAGGTATTTTTTTCCTATGCAGTTCTAGACAAAAGGAAGAGGGAAGATATTTTGTGAGTAGGAACTTCCTTCTTCCTTTATCACATTCCCTGCCTCTTGGTAAGGAGGAAAGGCTAGGGTTAGAAGTCCTTACAGGAGCTACCAGCCATTTCAGTTGTAAGTTGAGATACTCATCCAGCCATTACATCATTCAACCCTGTGACCCCTTTGAATCTAAACCATCTCTCTCCCTCTTCTGTCACTACAAATGATGGAAGGGTCTGTGCCTGCAGCTCCAGTTCCTTTACATTCTATTCTTCTTCCTTTCTCACCCCTCCTTTCTCACCTTTTTCTACAAACTGCCTCTCTCCTTTTATACGAGAAGTGATCTCTTAAAGGTCACCAGCGACCTCCAAATTGTCACAGTTAGTGGCCTTATGACAGGTCTCAACTACCTTGACCTGTTTGCTTTATTTCATGCTGTTAACAACCTCCCCTTGCTTGAATTCTTTCTACTTCTGCTTTCTTTGGCAATACACTTTGCAGATTCCTCTTCCTTTCCTGACTCCTTCAAGCATTCTATCTCCTTTTCTTCCTACCTCCACTTTAAGTGAGGGTATTATTATCCACATTTATAGGTGAAAAAATAAAGGATAAATAAACTTACCCAAGGGTGAACATTTAGCAAGTGGTTTAACTAGGCATCCAACTCCAAAGCCTTTCTCTAACTACTCTCCCAGAATTACTATGTCTGTAGATGTTAGGAATCTGGACCCATTATTAAAATGCATATTAAGCATTGCTGGCACACTAGGGAAAGCTGTGTTTGTGTGAGAATAAGGCAAGCAGAGCTTGGATTTGATCATCTCTAGGATCCCTTCAAACTCTGAGATCCCATGGTTCCTTCTGTGCAGCTTTCTTTTCTGCTTCTCTCAACAAGTCTTCTATTTCAGCCAAGGTTGTCTGCTACCTCTCTCCAAATAGGCACTGGGCCTGCCTACTTCAGGACCTTGCTCATGCCATTTCCTTTGCCTAGCATGCTTGTCCTCTTCTTTCATGTGTCAAAATCCTATCTAATTGACAGCACCTAGTACAAGTCCTACCTTCTCCAGGAAGCCTTCTGGATCATCCCAGTTAGAATTGTTCACTTGTACCTCTGAAACCCCTTGGTTGTTATATTCATATGAATCACTTGACACTGATTATAGACCACCTTGAACTATTGGCTATCTGTTCATAGTAATATGTCTTAACCTTTCAACTTAGTCATCAGCCCCTGATTGGAAGGGCCCCTGATTCATGTCATTTGGCAGAGATACGGTGTCTTGCATACAATAGATGTTCAAGAAATATGTGTTGATTGATCACATATCTGGCTGAAGAATTGCTTTCCCTTTGCCTTAATGTTCTCTATTATTCTCTTGTCACTCCCAGGGTGGAGCTGTGCACAAACTGGGCACTCGGTATCTAATGTTGATCAACTGACTGCCTCACTTGTCCCTAAAGGTCAGACTCCAGACATTCGTGAGATTATATCCCTAGAGCAACCACACATCGAATCTGGGTGCTTGTGAAACCTGGCCCTAATGGAATCTCTTCTTCTTAACTAGATGAAATTTCATGAGTGTCCAAGGGAAACTGATAGGTGGAATTGGGTGTCCTGTCCCAACTCCTCTGTGAAGTAGATCCGTAACCTGGATTAGATATTACTGCAATATTTGGCCATAAACTCTTGCTATGTGGATCTGGCTGCTTTGCAGCTTTTATCTTAAGGTGAGCTCAGAATTCTTCAATGTGTTTGCTCTCAAATTTCACCTTTTCCCCATGGAAATGTTTCCTTGGTGATGCTGCAGCTGCACAAATTGTTTAAGATTGTGGTTAGTCCACTTATTCACATGATGCTCTATGGCCAAAAGTAGAAGATTTTTAAACCCTTGTCAAATCATAGTGCCAAGTTTCTGTCCAGAAGATACGAACTGTCTCCTGGTTTGAGATCCACCTGGATTTGTAGAAACAGATACCAACCCTCTTCTCAAACACTTCCACTAAAGTGGAAGAATCCGTGAGTCAGCAAGGCCAACCAGATGATGACTAAAACCAAATGGACTGTTTTAAGCACCAACATCACGGTACACTGGCATTCTAAGAAGGTGCCAGCTCATTGGAAGAGTGGGCAACTAACCTGGGGATAATTATAATACCAGAATGATCATCCAGATGTGGACATAGTCCTATTTCTATTGTCTTCTCTCATAGCTCTGCATTGAAAGATAGGTTTGCGTTTAATTATGTGATGCCTAATACTAAGCAGTTTTGCCAAAGTTCATGTGAATGATGAATAGCTCAGTATGAAAAGAGGGATCTTCAACCATTTTCCATTTGCAATAATGATTGAACCCCAAGAGTTCAAGTTCTCCAGGAAGACCCTTCAATTCAATAATAATTTGCATCACTATTGTGATTCTTTCTTTCTCTTAACATATTTTCATATTCATTTCATTTTACAGATGAGGTACTAATAACCAGAGAGGAGAAATAACTTTGACTGAGGTGGAATAGCATCACCAGAAATGTTAGGATATGATAAGGACCTCCAGGTAATATCTAAACTTGATCATAGGTCCCTAACTCAGTTCTCAAGGTTTCTTTTAGAATTTCTGGAAGTCAGAATGAGACGACAATATGAAAGACAGTGAACAGTCTCAGCACTGCCAAGACTAAATTAACAAGAGGAAGTAGGCCTGCAAAGCAGCAAGGAGAGGTTCAGTCAGACATAAGGGAGAACTGTATTGGAATGAGTTATCAGGGGAAGTTGTTTAAGCCTGCTTGGAAAAGAAATATAAAAATGAGATGAACACTCATCTGCCTGGGAGTACTTTTGTTTCCTTTCTTACCTAGAAGAAGGGCAATGAACCAAGAAACTTTTTTATGACACTTACAGCCCTTTGATTTACCTTAGACTCACAGGGCTGAGACTTTCATTTCACGTGTACTTTGAAGTCCACAAATGAAAGCATTGATTGTTTTTTAAAGAGAGAAAAGGCCACCGTTTTATATCTTGGTGTGTGGTATTTCTAGCATGTCAGCTGAATTATTATATTGCCAAAGGCAAGAAGAGCCTATTGTTCCTTCAGATGGAATTAAATAAGAAAATGAGTAGACTAATAGCCCTACTCAGTTTCTTTAGTCCTTTGGACATTTTTATCTGATTACAGTTTCAAAAAAATAAAACCTTATCTTGATAATGAGATGATCAAAAAAGTAAGCTGACTTCTTTCTTTCTCAGTTCTGATAGAAACTCAGTGTGAAATTTTTCATCTTAAAGGACTGTCAGGGGGAGGGGAGATTGAGGGTGAAATGGAAGAGGCAACATAGAAAAACGCAAATATGTCTCTCTTAAGTTGCTCCAACAATTGGAATAGCTTTGGAATGATTTTGTGACTTCATTGTACCTCATAAGTTCTTCTCTCACAGACATTAAGTGTGAGTCAGCCTCATGTGTTGGTAATATAGAGGCAAGTGGAAGCTGTTGAATCATAGTATTTTAGAGTTGGAGGCAATCTTGTCTAACTCCATCATTTTCACAAATGAAGAAACTGAAAGCCAGAGAAGGGACTTTTCTAAAGTCACATGATTAATTAGTAGCAAATCTAGAACTGATTATTACCAGATCTTTATAATCATTTCAAGTTGGCTAGGACTGTGGCATGTGATTGATTCATTTGTATTGCAGAAAGTATATCTATAACCTAGAGGAGCTGGCTTCCCCCTTGCTGGTAGTATTACGTGATCTATAGCAAGCTAACCCAGTGGTGTATGAGGTCCCATATCTGTTCTGTCTGCCACACAGGGGAGGGCCCTTTGATCTCAAACTAGAAAAGGAGTTTGAGTCTGGGAAACACCTATGAGGGAATTGCTTTTATAGAGCTGAACTCCAGCAGCTCAGCAAATCACAGAAGAAACTCTTTGTGACACCTGCTTACTTGGCAGGGGACAGTTTGTGTCCCCCATCCAAGCCCACCCTAAGGCCACTCCATCCAAATAGGAAAAAATTTTATAATCATGTTTTATCTGTTATTTAAACTTTGTTGGATAATTTTGTCTAGAGGATCTTTTTTTTAACATCTTTATTGGAGTATAATTGCTTTACAATGGTGTGTTAGTTTCTGCTTTATAACAAAGTGGATCAGTTATACATATACATATGTCCCATATCTCTTCCCTCTTGCGTCTCCCTCCCTCCCTCCCACCCTCCCTATCCCACCCCT